>NC_064424.1:597500-690000 GCF_023375975.1 Astyanax mexicanus | reverse complement strand
ACTGATAAAAAAAATAACTGCCTCTACAGGACTAGGACAGTAACGTTAGCTGAGCTATCTTAATATTAGCATTGTGTAGCGCTACTGAGGTGAATATATGATTAGAATAGCACTACTGAGGTAAATGTATGATTAGAATAGCACTACTGATGTAAATGTATGACTAGAATAGCACTACTGAGTTAAATGTAGGATTAGAATAGCACTACTGAGGTAAATGTATGATTAGAATAGCACTACTGAGGTAAATGTATGATTAGAATAGCACTACTGAGGTAAATGTATGATTAGAATAGCACTACTGAGGTAACTGTAGGCCCGGTGTTGTGGAGCCGCTAGTTAAATGCAGCTGTGTGAGTGTTCTGGGTGACGTCGGTGTGTTTTTGGTTTCCTGCTCTGGTTTGGAAACAAGAGAATCCAAGGTGTCGAGTCTCCCGACCCACCACCCCCCCCACCCCTTCCACGCTCTGCCAAAACCTTGTAAAACCACCCACATTAGTACCTCACCTTTAACCCACGGCCTCCTGGGAACACGGGGTTAAACCCCCACACTGCATCCCCACCAACCAGCCGTCCAGCTCTACTGAAACATCAGCAATTATCAATTTATTATATATATTTAGATATATATTTATGTTCAGAACTTCAGTGTATTATCTAGATTCA
Source organism: Astyanax mexicanus (assembly GCF_023375975.1). NCBI lineage: Eukaryota > Metazoa > Chordata > Actinopteri > Characiformes > Acestrorhamphidae > Astyanax > Astyanax mexicanus. The sequence goes on along the minus strand of NC_064424.1, from coordinate 689,334 downwards.
GAACTGTATTTCTTAAAAAAAAAAACATTTCAGTCAATTGAGTGCTGGATGTTAGTCTACACAGATTCCTCTCCTGAAAACTGTTTATTTGAATGAATAAAGCACTTTCGTTTATGTACTGTAAGCTTAGATTCACAGATTTCTCCAGCACTAAGGCTGGAGCATTAGCATTAGCGGCTAACCGCTAGCCGGTAATGCTAATGCTGCTACAGTAGTGCTAGCCGGGCTTAGTTAGTAGCAGACTACAGTCCGAATATACTCACCTCTGAATGGAGAAGAGCTAGCGCTTAGCACAGTTAACGGCTAATGCTGATGCTTTACTGCTCCTTAATACCTGACTGGTTGAATTCATACATAAGGAGCACCGGATTATATGATTCTTGGGAACATTAAAGGATTTTAAGTGCATTTTATAGTGCCAAAAATACAGTAGATTAAATGTTTCTCTTTAATTGATGAAATATCTTTCTCTGTTTCTCTTTTTTCTCTCCTCCTTGGCCCCGCCCCTTCCTCCCGTCGTCCTGTTCTGAACCACTGAAAAGCAGCAGCACCTTGTATCAAAGCCATTAGCCCCAGTGAAGGATGGACAACAGGGGGCGCTACAGTGATCATCATAGGAGACAACTTCTTCGATGGGCTGCAGGTCATCTTTGGCACCATGCTGGTCTGGAGTGAGGTGAGTCCACCGCCCTTCATATATATTCTAATCTATAAACGTAATCAATTATTCTTATTTACTGAATAAATTAATTAATATAAAAAGCGTGTTGTAAAACTAAAAACATATGTACATATTGGGTCCTATTTTAGCTTTATCTACAGGCAAATCATCAACCCTACTGCACAGTGCAGCTTAATTTAGGGAGGCGTGTCGATGTGTCTTTGCTATCATAACGACAGGAAAAGTATACCTTGCTCATCTCAAAACACAAAGCAAAAGTCATGTACTAATCAGAGTGTCTCTAGCTCATCATTCCCTGGCGCAGTTACGGGGTGTAAGTACGTTGGAAACGCGCCTGTGTTACCGAGATAGCGATGAACGTCTGACTGTTGGCGTCTGTCTAGGTTGTATTCAGTCAGTGGAGCTCCTGTGTTTTCTGTTACCAAGATAAACAAGATAAAACTCCAGAAATGTACCTGAACACACCTCATTTCCAGAACACCACGCCCATCAGTGTAGATATATTCAGAAGCTCTGCTGCTGTTTAAACCAGACAGGAGGAAAATAGGAGTGAAAATGGACTGTTGGTGGGGTGTAAGATAGCGATGAGCATCACAGAATCTAAAACAGATGGACTGTGGTACTGCGTAAATTATTGCATTGTTGTTTTTTTCGGGTGAAGTTTCTACAAATTAAGAATTTTATCAATTTTATTTATTTTATATAAAATTGTACGATGTTTTCTTCTAATTCACTCCTTTGGTACCTTCTTGGGGTCTTCACCTGCTGCATAGCCATCAGTTATTATGCTTTAGTGGTATATATATGTATTATATATATATATATATATATATATATATATATATATATATATATATATATATATATATATACAGTATATACATCTTCAATAAAAAATATTATGAAATATTATGAGTGCTTTTTGAAATTAATAACAAAATGTCAAAATGAACGTACAGGTTCAAAGATATAGTGTAAAAATCCTAATTTTATTAAACACAGCTCTAAATTTTAAAGTAGACTTATTTTATTGATTGAATAGAAAATTACTTTTTTTTTTGCTTTTTTACTTTACATAGAAATTCATGTAAAATTGCATAAAATAGCAATAACGATTCTGATATAGCATATATATATATTTATATATAGATAGATAGATAGCATATCAGATATGCTATATATGATAACTGATTCAGAAACTGAAGTGCTCTCTTATTTTTTTCCAGAGCTGTATATATATATATATATATATATATATTACATATCTTGCGTAAAACTTATAATTATTATGATTGATGGAATTTCTTTTATTGCAGTAATTTGTGCAATCTGTTCATTTAGATGAATTAAATTCTACAGTGACGGACAGCAGGTTGGTAGTGATGTATGGTGATGTACAGGCCGGCAGCCGGTTGATGTGAAAAAGCCGTCCAGCCAAATGGTGCGTTAAATAAAAGCCATCACACATCATTAAAGATTATTTTAAATCTGCGTTTCCTTCAGCTGCTGCTGCTCCGCTCTGCTCTGCCTGCAGTAATAAAGTGTACGTTACGCGTGATGCTATAATATCATACAGAGCTTTAACAAGCCTCTCATCTGATCTGACACGTCTTTACGCGGGGGAGAGAGCTCTGCGTATGAAACGCTGGATAACTGCTCGCTAACAGAGCGTTTAACAGCGTGTGATGAGCCGGTGGCAGATAAACGTGCACACGCGTGTATACACACACGGTTTAATGCGTATAACATATACGTCTATATGTAAACTGAGCTCTTATACGCTAGAGCTTTTGTAGTGCATGCTCTAGTAGATACAAGGAAAAAATATATATAATATAGCTAAAATAAGAACACAAAATAAAAGAATAAAATAAAAATAAAATAGAACAAAATCGATATCAAGATAAATACACAAAAAATAAAGAGTGAGAGTAGGGAAATAGCACCAACATAAAGTCCAGAGTGCAAGTTTTGCTATAGCAGCATTATAGTGTGTATTCACTGTGTGATGTTGAGTTAAAAGTGGATAAAAGTGGTGCAAATCTGATTTTCTTAACAAAATGACCTGAAAAGTTCATGCTTCTAAACTGAAGTTTTTGCACTAAAAGAACAGCAGAGCTTCACGTGAAGTTTCGGTTTCATCTTCTCCAATAATACTAATTTAAAGTTAAGCAGTGTGTGATTATCATCATGAAAAACCTGGAAAAGTCATGGAATTTAAAAATAGTAATAATTTCCAGGCCTGGATACATTTTGAAAAAATAAAAATACCCAGAAAGTTTTGTAAAAGTAAAGGAAATTTGCTCTATAAAAATCTATTTTAAGTTAATTCAGTAATTTACCTCTACACAATGCAGCTCTCAGGATCTGACTCACATTTTATTATTATTATTATTCATTTTAGACCTACTATATTAAATACATTTTAATTATAGTTTTATTTGATTTTTAGTAGTTTTATTGGCCATGTCTGCACTGATGTTTTAAAAATCTTATGGTCCTTAAAATATGCTTGAAGTTATGAAGAATCATGGAAAAGTATTGCTTAAGAAGAGTATGAACAGTGGATTATGGTAATGATCACACTGTTGGCAAAATTGTCCCAAATCAGATTTTTTTGTACCAAAATCTGATGTTTATTTTAGTCCTTTTACAGTTTTTTTATTTTATTTTTACAAACAAACACTGGTTTTTGAGGCACAATGAAATAGTTTTTTGTGGGAAAATAAAAAAAAAATATTTGTTTAAAACAGTATTCTAAAATGTTTTACAGCAAAATGTAGTAATGGGAGTGTGTGTGTGTGTGTGTGTGTGTGTGTGTGTGTGTGTGTGTGTGTGTTTGTGTTTGTGTGTGAGTTATGACAGTGTACATCTGGGATACATTATTGCACAGATTTGCCCCCCCCCCCCACCCCCACCCCCCCCCCCCCCCCGTAGCTGTTCCTCAGGACGTCCTGACCTCCTGACCCCTTCCCCCCCAAACCCCATCATCCCAAAACCAAGGGGCCCACCCACAGCCTCCGGCTAGGCCCCGCCCACTCGAACCGTGAACGCTGTAGATCTGTATACTACCACAGATACAGGCTGATACCTGGTTTTATTTGGACCCTGTGATCCGATTCAGCCGTTCACACCCAGCACTTAACATTTTATATAAATAAGATTTCACCTAAAAATGATGAGTTTCTTTGATTTTATCAAATTAAAAACCTCTGGAATATAATCAAGAGGAAGATGGATGATCACAAACCATCAAACCACCAAACTGAACTGCTTGAATTTTTACACCAGGAGTAAAGCAGCATAAAGTTATCCAAAAGCAGTGTGTAAGACTGGTGGAGGAGAACATGATGCCAAGATGCATGAAAAAAAAACTGTGATTAAAAACCAATCAGGATTATTCCACCAAATATTGATTATTTCTGAACTCTTAAAACTTTATGAATATGAACTTGTTTTCTTTGCATTATTTGAGGTCTGAAAGCTCTGCATCTTTTTTGTTATTGCAGTCATTTCTCATTTTCTGTAAATAAATGCTCTAAATGAGAATATTTTTATTTGGAATTTGGGAGAAATGTTGTCTGTAGTTTATAGAATAAAACAACAATGTTCATTTTACTCAAACATAAACCTATAAATAGCAAAATCAGAGAAACTGATTCAGAAACTTTTTTACAGATTTTTTTTGTTTATTAAAAACTGATATATAATTTTTCTCTTTTTCTGTCTTTCTTTCTTTCTTTCATCAGCTCATCACTCCTCACGCCATCCGGGTGCAGACTCCTCCTCGCCACATCCCCGGAGTCGTGGAGGTCACGCTGTCATACAAATCCAAACAGTTCTGTAAAGGCACACCTGGCAGGTTCATCTACACAGGTAAGCTGACCGACACACACACACACTACACACTACACACACTATACACACAACAACGTCCAGTCTAACATATAAGAGACTCACTTATTGCACTTTATGAAATGAAAATTGGAAATAAAAATGAAATTTCCGGTGACATCACAATAAGTTAAAACCTGCATAGAATCACCTTGGCTCCACCCCTCACCTGTCAACCCCCACCAGAGCCCTGCCCACTAGATCAATAGAAGAGACTGTACACAGCAGGATTAGCCAGCAGACTTCTTCCAAGGGAGGGATCTGTACCTACTGTCCATGGCGAGTCAGCAGATACAAACGTCACAATAAGGAAATTTGCATAAAACCACCCTGGCTCCACCCCTCACCTGTCACTTCCCACCAGTCGAAGAAATACCATTTCGGTCTGCTCAGGATTAGCCAGCAGACTTCATCTGAGGGTGGAATCTGTACCTACCTTCTGTGACAATTTAGCAGATGAGGGAGATGTAAGAGCTTTCCATTGCAGTTAAGCATGAACTAGCTTGTTTCTATTTTGCCGTTTAGCACAGGCTAATGCTAGCGTGTGCTAAACGCTCATCATAAACATGAGGCGTGTCCATCAACAGCTTTCTTATTTGCATAAAAGTGACAGAACCCTTAAACGGCTCGTTCTGCAAGGGATTTTATGTGGGAGTAATTTTGTGTAAAGTTACTTAATGACTTAATGAACATGTTTTATTATACATTTATATATATTTTAGATATTCTGACTCATTTAAAAAGAGTTATAATATGTCTACTTTATGATTCTTTTAATTTTCAGAAATTTAAATTTAAATTTATATCAGTTTTACATTATTATTTTAAGGAATTGCACAGAGTAAGCAGGTTTTGCTCTTAAAGCATTAAGACATGTTTAACACATTCAAAAAATAGAAATAATAAACGTATCATTTTTGTACAGAAATATGATGCTAATATATGAGGTTTCTGTGCTGAGTTTTAGAAATACTCCATACAGAAGTACAGTATCCCGACTGACCCGAGATCAGCCGCAGATTAGAGCCAGTAAAGGAAATGAGGCGTAAAGTAGCTTTATAGTGTTTATATTAGAGCTCTCAATGACTTCCCACATATATACACTGTGTTTATATTTATATCTCATGATTATATTGTTTGTAGAAATACACAAACACACTGAGCACACACACACAAACATGCAAACACACACAAACACACAAACAAAACCCTTAAACCTCCTCCGAGTTCAACAGGAGGGTATTGTTTCCTTAATTAGTGCAGATAGAGAGATAGTAATGGGCGCTGCTCGTAAAAACTCTTATAGTTCAGCTAGAAAAATACTGGAGCTTTTTATTGAGACGCATCTTGAAGCAATTTACTGAGAAAAGAGGAAAAACAAACAGTGAAAAAAGCTGCAGATCCAGAGCAAAAACACTCACTGATGAGGAAACACTGGAACAAATGTGCAAATCTCGCACTTTTCCTGACAACCAGCCTCCAAAACACCCTCACTGCAGCTGCTGTACACATCACCAGGACTGCGACAAAATATCGGTACTGCGATATATCGATGTATCATAATGTTTTAGTTTGATACATTATTTTATATATATTTCATATATATATATATTATATTTATATAGATATTTTATTGAAACATAGGCAACTAAAGACTGAAACACAGCCCCAGTTAGACTTACCATAATTACTGCTTCATTACTCCACATGGTAGCACTATAATATCCGTGGTGATTGCTAAAGTGTTGCTAGGTGGTTGCTAAGGTACTCTAGGTGGTTGCTGTAATATCTGTGGTGATTGCTAAGGTGTTGCTAGGTGGTTGCTAAGGTATTCCAGGTGGTTGCTATAATATCTGTGGTGATTGCTAAGGTGTTGCTAGGTGGTTGCTAAGGTATTCCAGGTGGTTGCTATAGTATCTGTGGTTGTTGCTAGGTGGTTGCTAAATGTATTCCAGGTGGTCGCTCTAATATCTGTGGTGATTGCTAAAGTGTTGCTAGGTGGTTGCTAAGGTATTCCAGGTAGTTGCTATAATATCTGTGGTTGTTGCTAGGTGGTTGCTAAGGTATTCCAGGTGGTTGCTCTAATATCCGTGGTGATTACTAAAGTGTTGCTAGGTGGTTGCTAAGGTACTCTAGGTGGTTGCTATAATATCTGTGGTGATTGCTAAGGTGTTGCTAGGTGGTTGCTAAGGTATTCCAGGTGGTTGCTATAATATCCGTGGTGATTGCTAAGGTGTTGTAAAGTTGTTTAGCCACTCAGACTAACTCACTAAACTGCAGTGTGAAACCGAAACTAAACGTACTAAACGTAAAGAATACAATTAAACACACACACACACACACACACACACACACAAACACACACACACACACACAAACACACACACACACACACAAACAGACCTGAGGACCTGAATACACTGAATACTATATATAAAATGGGGTATAGAAGTATTTAGGCACTCTCCATAAGGTAGCCTCACCAAAGCCACACTTACCTCAATACCCAAAGCCCCGCCCCCCCCCTGTCCCGGCCACACACACACACACACACACACACGCACACACACACACTGAGCCCCGGGTCTCTGAGGGTCAGGGGTGAAAGCTGTGGGAGCTCATTAGCAGCTCTGTGGTTCGTGTTTGTGTGAAGTTGTGTTTTTCTACAGGTCAGAAATCACCAGGGGGATTTTACCTCACTTTCCCCACTTTTCACCATCATTTACACTCTTAAACTGCTCTGTTCACTAGTGCTGAGTGTAGGCAAGACCTTATACAGATGATACGCATCACAATATGTATAATATATAATAATGGGTCCGGATCGGACAACGTCTGAGTCCAGACCAAAACCGCAGTCCGCATATATGTGATCCCTGGTCTAGACCATATACACGGTTCTGTTTTATAAAACCACTCCTTGCTGCCCTGCAGAGAACAACAGCTTCAATGTTCAGTTTTACAGACTTTCTTTATTTTATATATTTTTAATAAAAACAAGTATTTATGTTAAGTGAAATCAAGAAAGACCATATTTTATTTTAAAAATATATATATATTTATGTTAATTTAATTCAAGAGAAATGGTCTTTTATTTTTATAAAAAAACTATTTTTTTTAGGAAATAGTTCAACTTTAAATGTCTAGAGATAAATTGTTGCTGTTAAAAATGCATTTTCCAATAAAGGGAGTATTGGTAAAACTGGTTATAATGTTTATGTTAAGGCGGCGGGAGGTGGTGTCTGCAGCTGCTGAAAGTAACTAATAAAGTAACTTGTAAAGTAACTTAGTTACTTTTAAAATTGAGTAATCCATAAAGTAACTAAGTTACTTTTTAAAGGAGTAATCAGTAATTGGATTACTTTTTCAAAGTAACTATACCATCACTGGTGATACTATAAGCAAATCGATATATTGCGATTGCTTAAATCAAGTTTTAGTAAGACTGTCTTAGGTCAGTTTATATTTCCGCTATCACTATGCTCCAACACCAGGAGGGTGAAGATTAACTAGCTCACGCCTCCTCCGACACATGTGAATTTAGACTCCGCCTCTTTTTTAACTACTTCAGTAGCATCACAGCGCTAACGCTCGGAGGAAAGCACAGCGACTCTGGTGGTTCTGATACATCAGCTCACAGACGCAGCCTTGTGCTGATCCACATCACCCTAGGAGTGATGAGGGGAAAGAGAGAGCGCCATCTACTGTCTGTACCCACCCAGAGAGAGCAAAGACAACTGTGCTCTCAGTGCTCTCAACTGTGATACTTTGATATATCAAGGAATCATTAGCTTCTATGAGCCGTTTGGATGCTCCTCCCTTTTTGTGATGTCACAATAAACCAGGAAACCTGTATAGAATCACCCTGGCTCCACCCCTCACCTGTCAACCCCTACCAGAGCCCCGCCCAATAGATCAGTTAAAGAAATGCCATTTCGGTCATTTCAGTCTGCTGGTTTAGGTTGCAGGATTAGCCAGCAGACTTCGTCTGAGGGAGGGATCTGTACCTACTGTCTGTAGCAAGTCAGCAGATAAATTTTGTTTCCCAATTTTGTTTTTTAATAATGAATGTAAGATTAGCAAAGTCATATTTATTAAAATATATTAATGTGCTGGGTAAAAGTTAATGGCAAGCTTTAGCATCAAACTTGAGAAAAACAGGATTGTGTGTGTGTGTGTGTGTGTGTGTGTGTGTGTGTGTGTGTAACCGGTGAACATGCGTGGCATCTGGCCTCGCCATGTCTAGTACCCAGTGGACAGCTGGCAAAGCTAATCAGCCTCTGCTGGCAAGCTGTAATAGCAGCAGCTATTAGCGTAGCACGCTAACATTTCTACAGGCCTAATTAAATTAATGCAGGCAGGGCCACGGACGCCTCCTGCCAGGCCCCCGGTAGGTGCTAATCAATGGCTACCTGGAAACTGCCAGTGTACATCAGAACCAGTACCTTCAAAATCCATTCACCCGGGAGTTTTTCATTTTTATAAAATGTTCTGTATTGTAGATTAATACTCAACAGATCAGAACAATTCAGAAAAACATGTGGAATTATTTAATAAACATAAAAAAGTTTTAAACAAACATGAATATCTTTTATATTTTACAGTCTTCTCCGTTTTTCTTAGTCAGTTTTATGAGGTAGAATCACCTGGAATTCAGGCTTTCAGTTAACAGCTGTGCTGAACTCATCAAGAGTTGATTACTTGAATTACTTGTCTCTTAATGAGTTTGAGAGCATCAGTTAAAGTAAAGTAGTGAAGAGGTATTATGAGAAGAAAGAACTACTCAACTAAGCAACCAATTAAAATACTTTGGAGGTCAGTTAATCCAAAATTCGCACAAAAAACTTTATGATGATGGAACTGGCACTAATCAGGACCACCCCAGGAAAGGAGAGAAGAGCAAGAGTTATGAAAGTAACTCTTTAAGAGTTGGATTAAACACTTCCCTGGATAACATATACGGCTCTATTGCATCGACCAAACGTAAAGCTTAGTTTAGGGAGTGTCAGTGTGTCTTTGCTTTCGTAACGACGGGAAAAGTACTCCTTGCGCAGCCTCAAAAAGCATAAAAAAAAACAGTATGATGAAACAGCCTCAGAAACCACAAGTTAACAAACAGCTTTCCAGATAACAGCATCTAAATAATACTTCTTTTACTTTACACTTTATTTACTATTGTTGTGGTTATAGACGGCACACGGCTGTGGCTAATGCATCTCCTGTAATGGACGGTGAAGGTGTCCCGTCACTTGTGGCGCTAAATGTCAGTGCTGGGTGTGTGTACAGAGGAAGTGTGAAGAAGTAATCAATAAACCAAACATACAGAGATAAACTGAGCCTCCTCTATAACTTTACACTATATACAGAACAACAATAACCTAATGAAGATAATGGAGAAAATAAAGAGATCACTTCAGTTTCTGAATCAGTTTCTCTGATTTTGCTATTTATAGGTTTATGTTTGAGTAAAATGAACATTGTTGTTTTATTCTATAAACTACAGACAACATTTCTCCCAAATTCCAAATAAAAATATTCTCATTTAGAGCATTTATTTACAGAAAATGAGAAATGACTGAAATAACAAAAAAGATGCAGAGCTTTCAGACCTCAAATAATGCAAAAAAAAAAAAAAACACACGTTCATATTCATAAATTTTAGCTAGTAGTTTAGTAAGATTTCAGAAATCTTTGAATATTTGGTGGAATAATCCTGGTGGTTTTTAATCACAGTTTTTTTTCATGCATCTTCGCATCATTTTCTCCTCCACCAGTCTTACACACTGCTTTTGGATAACTTTATGCTGCCTTACTCCTGGTGCAAAGATTCATTTAAGCAGATCAGTTTGGTGGCTTGTGATCATCCATCTTCCTCTTGATTATATTTTTGATTTCAGCTTTCAATTTGATACAATTAAAAGAAACTCAAAATTTTTAAGTGCTCTCTTTTTTTTATATATTTTTTCTGTATATAAAACTGTGTTCTTATGGGATAGAATGAGATAGAGAAGCCAAGTCCTTGCCCCCCCTACACACACACTCATCTCAGTGCAGAGGTCTGCAGTGTGACGAGTGACGCATCATAAAGATAACAGGTAGGAGGTGTGTTAGCGCGAGCGGCGGCGCGAGTGTAAGAATAAGATTGTTGGGTATTGATCCTAAAGTGGGGCGGCTGGGGAAAAAATAACTCATCTATAATAAGGAGGGAAGAATGAAGCAATAATTCAGAGATATCGAGCGCCGCACTGGTGAGCGGATCGATCCCCCGAGCCTTCGCCTCCAGATCACACCTGGGAGAGGAGGGGGGGTGGAGAGCACACCTCCAGAAAAGAGCAAACCCTATGCTCCCCTGTTCATTACTGCACCTCCACCTCCTGACAACCATCCACAGCCGAACGAAGGGGAAGAGGGAGTAAACCAAGAGAAGGAATTGGGATTATTATACTTCCTGGGCTGCTAGTGATGCTCATCGCTATCTTACACCCAGCCAACAGTCTATTTTCTCTCCTATCTTCCTCCTGTCTGGTTTAAACAGCAGCAGATCTTCTAAATATATATCTACACTGATGGGCGTGGTGTTCTGGAAAATAGAAAAATAAGACGTTCATCACTATCTCGGAGTCGGTAACACAGGCGCGCAGAGCCTAAGGAGTTTTAAGGAATTTTAAAGAATTAAAATCTTGAATAATTGTTTATTATATAAAAACGTGGGGGAAGTGTCTTTTTATGTTAACAGCTTAAATTTGGTCTTTTACAATGAAAAAACACTTATAAAAATGAGAATTTACACCCTGCACAAGGTGTGTCATGATGTTCATTGCTATCTTACCCCCCAACAACAGTCTATACTTACTCCTATCATCCTCCTGTCTGGTTTAAACAGCAGCAGAGCTTCTGAATATACCTACACTGATGGGCGTGGTGTTCTGGAAATGAGGTGTGTTCAGGTACATTTCTGGAGTTTTATCTTGTTTATCTTGGTAACAGAAAACACAGGAGCTCCACTGACTGAATACAACCTAGACAGACGCCAACAGTCAGACGTTCATCGCTATCTCGGTAACACAGGCGCAAAGCCGAGCCGAGCATACACCCCCACTTATAAAGTAGGGTAAAGGTTGTTTCTGTTCTAAGAAAAGCCTAATGTGTTTATTGTCTTTTTCTTAATTTTATTTTACTTTTAAAGCTAAAATAGCATTTTTTAGCATTCTTTAGCATTTTTTAGCATTTTCAGTGTAATTACAGCATTAATCACTGGATGAATGGGAGGAGGGTTGACCCCTAATGGTTTGTGTTGTTTGGAAGCGTTTTTTTTAATGTTTTTTAACGTTTTTTTTACGAGGCGAGTCGAGGACGTCGGAGTGTTTTCTCACTCGATTTAGTCGTTAGCAGTTGGTTAAGGTTTCAGAAAAGGAACAGGGCAGTAATGGAGATTTCCAGCCGAGTAAAATTACTGAAATTACCAGCTCAGATCTATCGGCTGCTGCTGTCTCAGAAAATGTCAAATTGATATGACTGGAATTACCTCAGCAATAAATTAATGAGCAAATAGGCCGTCCCTGTCTTTACTCTCTCTCTCGCGCTCTCTCTCTCTCTCTCTCTTGCTCTCGCGCTCTCTCTCTCGCGCTCCGACCACATTGTGAGAGATCTCTTGCAATCACACAGATCAATGCTCATTGAAATTTCATGAGGGCAGATGCAGGCCTCATCATATTTCACAATAATGACCTGGAGGGAGGAGGATGGTGTGAGTGGAGGAGGGGGCGGGGTGAGTGCTGGGGGGGCGGGGCATTAAAAATGGGCAGAACAGGAAAGTGAGTGTATGGCAATCAGCCATCTCCCTCACACACACACACACACACACCTACAGATACACACACACACCTCGTTTAATACAGCACAATATATTTATCCACACAGAAATACAGTATATATATTTTTTTTTTTTCAGTTTTGTCACATTACAACCACAAACATAAATATATTTTATTGGATTTTTATGTGAAAGACCAACACAAATACTATTGTAAACTGGAAAGAAATGTTTGTAATTATGCATGACACAAAACATTTTGGTAACACTTTACTTGGATGGTCCATTTTATGGCCTTGTTGATGCTCAACTGACATTCAACTAACACTGAATTGAATATGCATTAAATTTAGCTTAACCCTATGTTGAATGTAAATGATTCAAAATAGAATCTAACCCTACACCTAACCCTAACCTTAACCTAAACTTAAAATCTATCCCTGAACCCAATCCTAAAATATTAAGATTAATGTTTGGGTTAGAGTTGAATGTAGGGTTATATTCAATAGAGAATCATTTACTCTCACCTTTTAGTTCATTTGCATTTAATAGAGATGTAGTTGAGTGTCAGTTCAAATGGACCATCCAAGTAAAGTGTTACCAACATTTTTTACAAATAAAAAACTGAAAACTGAAAAGTGCAATCTAAAAAGTGATCTAATCTCAGTACAAATACAGCAGCTCTGTGACGACCTCAGAGTTTGGTTAGGAGAATATTGGGGAGTAAACAGCATCATTAAAAAACATCCAAAGAACCAAAGAACACACCAGACAGGTCAGGAAAAAGGTTGTGGAGAAGTTTAAAGCAGGATTAGGCTGTAAAAAAGAACATTTCCCGAGCTTTGAAGATTTCACAGAACACTTTTTAATCCATTATCTGGAAATAGAAAAAGTAAAAGTAGAGTTAAAAGTACGGCACAACTTTAAACCTACCAAAACAAGACCATCCACCTAAACTTACAGTCTGAACCAGGAGATCACTGATCAGAGATGCAGCCAAGAGGAGGCCCATGGTCACTCTGGAGGAAATGCAGAGATCCACAGCTCAGGTTAGTCGTGTTAGTCGTGCACTGCACAAATCTGGTCTTAATGGAAGAGTGGCAGGTAGAAAACCACTGATCAGATTTGATGGATGGAAGATGGATGGAGATAAATAAAATAAATTTATTGGATGGATACCCACCCAAGATGGCGGAGCGTTAACACGCAGCGGCCGCTCCGGGTCCGTTAAATGGTGCTTTTGTGTTACTATTTGTCGTTTTTTCCGTCTATTTCCTGCAAATATGTGCATCGGAACACCCGTGCACATGTTCTACCACCGCCAGACCCTGCTACAGTGGAGAAACCAGTCAGAAAACACGCTACCGTACGAGGTTCTGCAGACTCTACTTGAGCTTAGCCTGCTAAGAGACCCAGGCCGCCAGCCCGCGGTGTTTCCTGACGCCGGAGCCCAGCGGAAGTGCCATCGCAAGCGGTGCGAGCGTAAGCGGAGGCGCGGAAAGAGAGCCGGGATCCGCGCAAGGCTAAAGGCTAGTCCTAGTCGGCCGGCTATACCATCGCTCTTTCTGGCAAACGTCTGTTCCCTTGACAATAAACTGGACTACATCCGACTCCAGCGAACAACCCAGCGTGAGTTCAGACACTGCTGTGTTTTGGTTTTTGTGGAATCGTGGCTGAACGACAACATTCCGGACAGCGCCATTCAGCTAGCCGGGCTAACCGCGTTCAGAGCCGATAGAAGCGCGGCTCTATCCGGGAAGACCCGCGGTGGAGGCGTGTGTGTTTACATCAACACGGAATGGTGTAACAACGCTGTGACTGTCGCCAAACACTGCTCTCCGCTGGTGGAGTTCCTGATAGTCAAGTGCAGACCTTTTTATTTAGTACGGGAGTTCTCCGCCGTGCTAATAGCTGCTGTGTACATTCCACCCAGCGCTAGCATTGGTGCTAATGCTAAAGAGGCTCTGTGTGAACTCTATCGGACTATCAGCGATCTGCAAAACAAACACCCAGACGGACTGTTTATTATCGCCGGAGATTTCAACCATGCAAATCTCAAGTCAGTGCTCCCTAAATTCCATCAACATGTGAACTTTGCAACGAGAGGAGCGAGCGCGCTGGTTCTTGTTTACACAAACATCCCCAGCGCGTACCGGGCGGAGCCCCGCCCCACCTCGCTTTCTCGGATCACATGTGTGTTTGGCTGACACCAACATACACACCACTCATCAGACGCTCCAGACCAGTTCAGAAGCAGGTGAAAACCTGGCCGGCAGGCTCCATCTCTGCCCTTCAGGACTGTTTTGAGTGCACTGCATGGGACATGTTTAGGGAGGCTGCTACTGAAGGCGATTCTGTTGATTTGGAGGAGTATGCAGCATCAGTCACTGGCTACATCAGCAAGTGTATTGATGATGTCACTGTCTCCAAGACCATCACTACACGCCCAAACCAGAAGCCTTGGAGGACTGCTGAGGTACGTGCGCTGCTGAGGACCCGCGACTCCGCCTTCAGAGTGGGTGACAAGGTGGCCCTGAGGAAAGCGAGAGCCGACCTGTCAAGAGCCATCAGAGAGGCAAAGCGCGCACACGTCCAGAGAATCCACAGCCACTTCAAGGACACGGGTGACGCACGGTGCATGTGGCAGGGCATCCAGGCAATCACCAACTACAGGACAATGCCACCGTCCTGTGAACGTGATGCCTCCCTCCCTGATGCCCTAAACAACTTTTATGCACGGTTTGAGGCACAAAACAACACGATGGCGAGAAAGACCATGCCCAAGCCGGACGAGCAGGTGTTGTGCCTGACTGCAGTGGATGTGAGGAACACTCTGCGCAGAGTCAACCCACAAAAAGCTGCAGGACCAGACAACATCCCCGGCAGAGTGCTCAGGGAGTGCGCAGACCATCTGACAGATGTTCTCACGGACATCTTCAACATCTCCCTGTGCAGCGCCACTGTCCCAACGTGCCTCAAGTCCACCACCATCGTCCCCGTGCCAAAGAAGTCCACAGTGTCCTGCCTCAATGACTACCGTCCCGTTGCACTTACACCCATCATCATGAAGTGCTTCGAGAGGCTAGTTATGAGGAACATCAAGACACAACTGCCCTCTTCACTGGACCCCCTGCAGTTTGCGTATCGTCCCAATCGCTCCACGGACGATGCCATCACTACCACCCTTCATCTCTCCCTCACCCACCTGGAGAAGAAGGATACTTACGTCAGAATGCTGTTTATAGACTTCAGTTCAGCATTCAACACCATCATCCCACAGAACCTCATCAGGAAGCTAAGCTCGCTCGGCCTCAACACCCCCCTCTGCAACTGGATCCTGGACTTTCTGACGGGGAGACCCCAGTCAGTCCGGTTCGGGGGCAGCACCTCCAGCACCATCACACTGAACACGGGGGCCCCCCAGGTTAGTGTCCTGAGTCCTCTGCTGTTCACCCTGCTGACTCATGACTGTGCTGCAAAACACAGTTCTAACAGCTTTATCAAGTTCGCCGATGATACAACCGTGCTGGGTCTCATCACCAAAGGCGACGAGTCAGCATACAGAGAGGAGGTGCAGCGGCTGACAGACTGGTGTACAGTCAACAACCTTCACCTGAATGTGGACAAGACAAAGGAAATGGTTGTTGACTTCAGGAGAGCACAACACACCCACTCTCCACTCAACATCGACGGGTCCTCTGTGGAGATTGTTAAGAGCACCAAGTTCCTTGGTGTCCACTTAGCAGATAACCTCACCTGGACCCTGAACACCAGCTCTACAGCCAAGACAGCCCAGCAGCGTCTCTACTTCCTCCGGAAGCTGAGAAAGGCCCGTCTCCCTCCACCCATCCTCACACTCTATAGAGGGACCATTGAGAGCATCCTGAGCAGCTGCATCACTGCCTGGTTTGGGACCTGCACCGTCTCTGACCGCAAGACCCTCCAGCGTATTGTGAGGACAGCTGAGAGGATCATCGGCGTCTCTCTCCCCTCCATCACGGACATTTACACCACCCGCAGCATCCGCAAAGCAACCAGCATTGTGAATGACCCCACCCATCCCTCACACGAACTGTTCTCCCTTCTGCCTTCGGGAAGGAGGTACCGCAGCATCCGGTCCAGCACCACCAGATTCTGCAACAGCTTCTACCCCCAAGCCATCAGACTCCTTAACTGCAGAGACTGAACTGATGGTTTTTCTGTACATGCACACACACTCTTACCCCACTTACCCCAGAAAATGGAAAGCACTAAAAACCCTACTACCTCACTGGACTCTATTGCACACTGTGTAATAGAGTAATTACTACCTCACCTGGTCTTTTTTGCACACTGCAAAATTTGCACACTGTCTTGTTATTTATTATTCTTTGTCTGTATGGTGTTGTATTGTCTGTCTGCACTTTTGTATATAGCTGAAATGACAATAAAAACCACTTTGACTTTGACAGAACATTCCTGTAGAAGAAGAAAAGCTGTTGGAGGCTGTAAAAGATTGATTGAGACCTTCCGGCAAGACGATGACCCTAAACATAATTCTTTCCACTTTACAGTTGTACACCACTTTGTGTTATATGGAAAAGTAAATATGGAAAAGTTCAAGAGTTTTTTGGCAAGTGTTTTGAGTGTGAAATAATCATAATATTTTACTGTTAATCGCAGCATTAAAAAAACAAAACCAAACTCACACTGCAGCGCTAATTATTGTAATAATACCGACACATGCAAACACATGCTTGAATATCATGCTTTTTGTAAGCTAATCCCCTCTGTAACGTCACGTTTAGCAGGGCTAAACAGTTAGCGTGTAGCATAACACAGTTGGTATGACTCCAGCTTGGCCTCGGATGCTGTTTTGGGGCATTTAGCCGCTAACGCTACCCAGGGAGCGCAATAAACCAACATCCTTGAGCAAATCGAAGCCACGTGTGGAACAGAGAACACAATAAAACAGTTAGAGAGAGCGGAGCTCGGCCAGGTTATAAATACCCACCCTGTGGTTTAGCACTACTTTTACATGCAGCTAATAATGTAGCGGAGCTACAGAGAAAGTTCAGACCAAAACACTCCCACTTCCCCATTTTACCCACTGTCACTTTTAATAAAACACTGGACCTAAGAGCATGACGGTGTTTGTGCCCAACTGCTGTTTTTAATGATCAATTAATAATAATAATAATAATAATAATAATAATAATAATAATAATAAGGTACCACTTTAATTTAATGTATGAATGATTTATAACAGAGTTTATTAGTGTTTATTAATTCGGCTGCAAATACTTTAAACCCCATTAATAAACTGTTAATAAATATATATATATATATATATATATATATATATATATATATATATATATATATATATATATATATATATATATATAAACACATAAATAGAAGTGGCAACAGTGTGATTTCAAACTCATTTATACTGTCAAACCTCAGATCTTACTAGATACTGATCTTATATTTTGTTTTTCATCAATCAGCATTTAACCTGTCATATTAATATATTTGTAATTATGTTTAACTACATAGATGGATGGATGGAAGGATGGATAGATAGATCTACTGTAACTGTAGATTAATTACAGAGCAGTACGGGTACAACAGATTACAGTGCTGGTGATTCTGTATCTACTGTAACTGTAGATTAATTACAGAGCAGTACGGGTACAACAGATTACTCCACCCTATGTTTTTAGTCACTAAGTCACTAAACTGCAGAGTTAAACCGAAATTAAACATACGAAATACAGAACAGAATACAATATAACACACATATGAAGCTCGACTCTGACTTTCCGTTGCGTTCTCTCTCTTTTGACCTCAGTAAATGAATGTTTTCCTTGGGCTGAGTGAGAGAATTGGGCGCAAATGTAGAAATCAATGGCAATAAGAGCAGAGCAAACTACTTCTGACATCTACACACCATGTGACTCCTTCTCCTAGAACTAGCCCATCAATCTCCATATTCAGTATATTAACACACACACACACACACACACTCTTCTTACTCAGGGTCCTATTTTAGCTTTATCAATAGGCAAGCCGTAAACCAGTGTGTCTTTGCTATCGTAACGATGGGAAAAGTAGACCTTGCTCATCTCGAAACGTAAAGCAAAAGTCATGTACTAATTCTCTTAATTAATTAATGATGGGTGTGGTTAATTTTGGGCGTAACGTGAAAAAATAAATAAACCAATCAGAGTGTCTCTTGCTCATCATTCTCTTTAAGAGTAGATCAGGTGAGCTCTGTCTTTGGTGGATTGCTATTGTAACGGTGCAGCTACCTGGACGTGTTCAACAAACTCTTCTCAGCAGAGGAAACTGAGCTGCTGGTTGACGCTGTGAAGGAGCTCCAGCAGCTCATTTACGGGAACAGCAATGTTATTTTATTTACTATTCTGTTTATTGTTGATGTAAAAGTTGGGTTTGTGCTGCTGTGTGTTAATGTGTGTGTAATAAGTGGGGGTGTACGCTCGGCTCGGCACGGCGCCTGTGTTACCGAGATAGCGATGAACGTCTGACTGTTGGCGTCTGTCTAGGTTGTATTCAGTCAGTGGAGCTCCTGTGTTTTCTGTTACCAAGATAAACAAGATAAAACTCCAGAAATGTACCTGAACACACCTCATTTCCAGAACACCACGCCCATCAGTGTAGATATATTCAGAAGATCTGCTGCTGTTTAAACCAGGCAGGAGGAAGGAGGGAAAATAGACTGTTGGTGGGGGGTAAGATAGCGATGAGCATCACACACAGAGTTTCCCTCCTTCAGTACCGCTCTCTCACTGCATTAGAGCTTCATAAGAGTTCACTGATCCGTGACCAACCGACAGGAAAACACCCAGCTCCCCCACACTCCCAGCATCACCCCTCACACACACACACACACACACACACTATACACACACTACACACACACTACACACACATTACACACTCTATATACACTATACACACACACACACACACTATACACACACACACACACACACACACTATACACACACTATACACACACTATACACACACACACACACACACTATACACACACTATACACAGACTATACACACACTACACACACACTATACACACATTACACACTCTATATACACTATACACACACTATACACACACTACATACTCTATATACACTCTATACACACTCTATATACACTATACACACACTACATACTCTATCTACACTCTATACACACTCTATACACACTCTATACACACATTATATACACTACACACTCTATATACTCTATACACACTCTATACACATTATACACACACTATACACACTCTATACACACTCTATACACACTATACACACATTATACACACTCTATATACACTATACACACTGTATATACACTATACACACTCTATACGCACACATTATATACACACTATACACACTCTATACACACTATACACACATTATACACACTCTATACACACTATACACACATTATACACACTCTATACGCACTATACACACTCTATACGCACACATTATATACACACTATACACACTCTATATACACTATACACACTGTATATACACTATACACGCTCACTCACACTTTACACACACACTATACACACACACCTACACACACTCTATAAACAAACACACACACACTTTATACACACATATTAATAATGTAATTGATATCTTTTAAAAGCAAGGCAAGAATGCATTTTTGCAATTTTATTTATTCAATACTGAAAAATGTTTAAAAAAGACCTGTGAAGAAATGGTTTTGTTTCTACAGTAGAAAGTCTGAAGATCTGCTGCAGTAGAAGATTTTTAGATCTGAGGTTTAGATCTGACCTGAACCGTTTCTAAATGATCATTTTTATCCCTCTGAACTGCAGATATTCTGATCTACAGCATCACGACTTAAACCATCAGGATTTCTGATCTGAGATTCAGACGGTTTTCTCTCAGACCGTGAAGAAGTAGAGTTCTCTTCACTTTAACACACTTAAACTGAGTTTTAGAGGATTTTTAATGCTTTTAAAAACAAAGCCCTGCTGTAAACAGGTCTGCGTTCGTGATTATCTCTCCGTTTCCGTTTTGTCGGATAGCTCGTCTCTCTGCGTCTCCTCCAGTCTTCACGTCCTGACTGATGCGCTTCTGACAAGATAAAGACTTAACGCAGAGTAATTTCTACACAAAATGCAACACGTAAACGTCCCTTAAAATCCCCAGATTACCATACTATATGTGCTTCTTACACTTAGCGCTCGATAAATACGGGCAATCTGTGGAATATACAATGACTCCATTAGAACAATTGTATATTTTAATGTCACTTTCTGCAGCGTCTCGCCTGTCATAACTTTGATTGTTAGAGTGAGATTCATCCGGGAAAAAAACACTTTAGGCCTCTATTTTCTCCTGTTATCAGATTTTAAAAGCTTTAAGAGTCATTTTTGGGGATTTTTCCTGTTTTTCTTTTCTGTGGTTTGTAAATACAGAGCTCTTTTTCTCTGCAGGGCTGAGTGGATTTTTCCACACTGACCCAGAGCGCTAAAGTTCTGATTTCTTACTGCGGTTAGTGAACCGTACTTCTGGTTGATTGGTTAGCCAGGTCATGCTAACACTGCAGTAGTGATGCAGGACTCTTTATTTAGTTAGTATTCTCCGTTTCACAATTAGCCTGCTAACCTGCTAACTGTACAGTCAGGTGATCAGTGTGAGAGAGAGCACATCTGATGAGAGAATCTGGAATTAAATCTTTTATTATGTTTTTATTTTACAGCGCTGAACGAGCCAACCATCGACTACGGTTTCCAGCGGTTACAGAAGGTCATTCCTCGACATCCTGGAGATCCAGAACGCCTTCCAAAGGTCAGGTTTATACCATAATATACTATACCATACTATAACATACTATACTACATCATACTCTAACATACTATAGTATATCATACAATATCATACCATAATATACTATACCATACCATACAATACAATACCATACTATGCTATACCATACCATACTAAACTACATCATACCATACCATACTATAGGATATCATACCATACCATACAATACCTATCTATACATACCATACCATGCTATATACATCTTACAATATCATACCATACTATAAAATATATTGTACCATACTGTATCGTATTGTACAATACCATACCATACCATACCATACTCTACCATATCATATCATACCACACCATACAAAAACAATACATACCAAATTGTGCTATACCGTACCATACCATACTATACCAAATCGCAATGTACCATACTGTAATGTATCATACTGTAATTTACCGTACCTTTCTATACATACCATAACATACAATAACGATACTATATTGTACCATTCCATACCACACAATTTCATACCATATTATACCATATCAAACCATATTGTATTGTACCATAACATACCATACCATACCGTACAGTACCGTATTGTACTATACCATACCGTAACATCATAACATACCATACTGTAATTTACAGTACCATTCTGTACATACCATACCATACCATAACATACCACACTGTGCCATCATATCGTACCTTACTGTATTGTACCATACCATACCACCCAATACCATACCATTTTATACCATAAAATACTGTATGTTCAATAAAATACCATACCATGTACTGTACTGCACCATAACATACCAAACTGTAAGGTACAGGACCATTCCATACTATACCATAACATGTAATTACATACTATGCCATACCTTTCTATGCCGTAACATACTGTACCATATAATTTAATTTCATACCGTACCATACTCTACGATTCTATACCATACCATATTGTGTACCATACCAAACCATGAAATACCATGAGTATTTTGTAGATTTGTAATTACTGATCACTGCGTGCTGAAGGGAGGGTGGAGGGTGATGGTGTTCTGTGGGGCAGATGGACTATAGTGAGTACTTGTGCACCTATATGCCGGGTGTTTCTGATAAACTGGCCAGTGAGATGATATAGTTTATTAATACGTGTGTTCTGAGGCCTGCAGCTGTTAGAGGACGGGTTTTATGACTGAGAACTTTATTAATCTGCTCTCAGCTCCTCTTTGATGGTTAATGGGATCATTAAGAGGGTCTGATTTGAAAGCTACGGCGCTAGCAGCTTTAGCACGAGCGGTGTTGGGTGGGCCGGGGTCGCGACCCCTCGCGCTCGCACGTCGTACAGCTGTGCACGTACCACGACTTTTGCCTTCATGTATATTAAGTGCTTCCAGATCGCCTTGATTTAGCGCGAGGCGCCGACATCAAAGTGCTCGTCGTCACTTACGGAGGAGCAGCGCGGATCTTATGTCATTATGGGATGGATGATGAGCCTCATATGGTAATGATTCCTGCGCTCGGATCGTCATTAGAAACTGTTGCTAAAGCGCAAGGAGAGTTGCATCATCGCCGAAGCTCGGAGAGGGTGTGTGTGTGTGTGTGTGAGAGAGAGAGTCTATGGGAGTTGTTATTGAAGTCCAGTGGGATGCTGTTGATGCGTTGAGTAATAAATACTCCAGAACAATAGGACGCTCTCTCCTTAGCGCAGTGTGTGTGTGTGTGTGTGTGTGTGTGTGTTCACGGAGGTTCAGGACAGTGTGTTCTGAGTTTTCTGCAGTAAAAAAGGAGAAAAACAGGACTTTATTAAGTCATTTTAAATAAATATATTTCAGTTTTTATCTATTTTTGGTTGCTGAAGTTAAGCTCATGTTATGTTATGAGTTCAGTTGAATTTATAATGCATTATATAGCATTCATAATCATTCATAATGTTATGATATCTATAGATGATCATATCATTCACTTCTATAATGTACAAATAAACGTAGACCTTATAAACAGAGACTTTTATAATTCCTTATAATATGTGTTACATATTATATACAGTATAACTAATATAAGGTGCTTTAAAACCGGCATACTTGAGTGCTTTATAATGTAATATATGCAGTACCCGTTAAAAATGTGGATATATATTAAATTCAGTGTTTTTTTTTCATTATTTTAAAATGTTCTGTATTGTAGATTAATACTAAACTTATCCAAACTGTGAAGAACAACACAAAAAGTAAAAAAAAAAAAAACAGAATATGTGTTGTGTTCTGCATTTTTTTTGTACAGAACATAGACCTACAGAATTCTAAGATTGGACTAGCCAGCAGACTTTGTCTGAGGGTGGAATCTGTAACTATACTGTCCGGCGCATGTCGGCAGATGTAAAAACTTTTAAATAAGGAGTTTTGTGTTTTGCCAGTTATAACAAGCCAGCACTTACGTGTGGTAAACACTCAGCATAAACATGGGGTGTGGCCAGCAACAGCTTATTTGCATTAAAGCGACGGAGCCCTTAAACGACTCGTTCTGAAAGGGAAACTGGTAAGAATAGAGCTGGTGGGATTTTTATCTTTATGTGAGAGTAAATTTGTGTAAAGAACATCATGAACACGTTTTGTTATAGACACAGCAGGTTTAGCCAGCAGACTTCTTCTGAGGGAGGGATCTGTACCTGTACTGTCTGTTGCAAGTCAGCAGATGAGGGAGATATAAGAATTTTTTCGTAGTTTTGTGTTTTGCCGTTTAGCAATGTTTTTGTATAGAACATAGACCTACTGTATTCTGTATTCTTGTTTAAAAAAGAGATGTTATATGTTCAGATAGACAGATTAATATTAGATATTTTACAGTTTATTTGATAGTTTTCAGTTGTTTAAATGCTTTGTGACGTAGGAAAGCGCTTACCGCACAAGATCAACACCACATGGATGCAGCATAAGTATCGAAAGAGTTGCTAGAAAAGAGCAGGTTTCTGGGCGGAGCTTATGAGGTTGCCAGTTATGCGTTGGAATCCCCCTGCTTTTCTTCTGCCAGTCTGGTGAGTTTAGTGGATTTTCCCAGGAGAGGAAAGTACATTAAAACTGCTCCATGGTGGGCGTTATGGTTGAGCTGAACCAGGTGCACACTCAACACTGCACTGCATCTTGATGTAGGAAGTGTGTGTGTGTGTGTGTGTGTGTGTGTGTGTGTGTCAGAGATGCAGCTGTATGAGTACAGTGTAAACACAGTACTGGTTAAATGCCTGGAAGTGTCTAAGAATACCCTTATGCAAATATAATTTATGATCATACCGGTCAAATGTTTTAGAACACCCCTGCTGTATTTTATTTTATCTTTATCTTATTAGTAACTTTATTACTGCAGCTCTTCTCCTGTCAGATTAACTCTAATTCTCTAACTCTAATTCTAATTCTTCTCTTCTCTGCTGAAACTGAGACTCAGTTCTTAATCATGTTAATCTGAGCTAAAGGCTAAAGCTGCTGTTTCCATGTGGGTCAGCCAGACGTCTTCCTGTAGCAGTTTTTTGTCTCCAGTTTCTAAGAGTCTTTATTTGAAGGTGTAGGAAACAGTACTCACCGCTCTCTGACTTCATCTGTAATTTCTCTAAAGAAAAGAAAGATCTTCTACTTTTAATAGTTACAGAGTTCTCTGTGTTTTATCTGGGTCTTTTTATAGTTATTATGATGATGAAAGTTTGAATGTGCTGTAAATCTTTACCACACAAAGACTAGACAAAGAAATTGGAAATTGTCATTTATTAAAATCCATTTTTAACAATTATTTTACACCGCTACAGAACAGCTGAAAATATATGATTGTTTCAGTTTTTTTCCCAATATTACAACTATATAAATCAGTTTTAAGTTTATTAGTTTTTTTTCTTAAAGGCCGTGGCAGGTACCTGTACATATATGTGCAAACTATATATATGAAGCCTATTAGACATTGAAAAAAAATCAGATATTAACAAAATTTTATATATTATGTCTGGTCCATAATTTGTTTTTGAATATTACATATCATCATATATTCTGCCATAGATAAATTTACCATATATGCATAATACATAATGTCCTATAGATATTTATACTATAAGTACATAAACACTTTACTATGGGTATTTCATATATATATATATATATATATATATATATATATATATATATCATATATATCTTATATATATAGCATTTCTTTGAGAGTACTGACAGTAAAGGATGCAGACAGTTGATATGAATATTAGTAAGATATGTATCCATTACATCAGAGAGATGAAAGAGCTTGTGGATGTGGTACATGCTGCTGCTGTGTGTGTGTGTGTGTGTGTGTGTGTGTGTGTGTGTGTGTGTGTGTGTGTGTGTGTGTGTTTGTGTTTAAGAGCATGGGCACTGAGAGGTGATCCATCATGGTGAAGTCAGCCTGTGCCTCCTGGCGGGTCAGCCGATCGAAGTCTTCGCCGTCCGGACTTTATTATTGCTCCACCGCTAGTAATTGAGTCACAGCCGAGGGTGTGTGTGTGTGTGTGTATGTGTGTGTGTGTGTGTGTGTGTGTGTGTGTGTGTGAGAAATCGTTCCAGCACCCCTGACATTCAGAACAGCATTGAGCTCAATGAAGAGGCCAGAAATACAGAGAGAGGAAATGTTATGTTGTGTTGTTCTTTATCTCTATCTCTATCTCTCTATATCTCTCTCAGTCTCTGTACAGCTTGATTTAAGGCGTCAGTGTGTCTTTGCTATCATAACGACGGGAAAAGTACACCTTGCACGGCTTAAAACACAAAGCAAAAGTAACGTGAATCAGCGCGTGTCTTTAAGAGTAGAACCAGGTGAGCTCTGTCTTTGGTGGATTGCTATTGTAACGGTGCAGCTACCTGGACGTGTTCAACAAACTCTTCTCAGCAGAGGAAACTGAGCTGCTGGTTGACGCTGTGAAGGAGCTCCAGCAGCTCATTTACGGGAACAGCAATGTTATTTTATTTACTATTCTGTTTATTGTTGATGTAAAAGTTGGGTTTGTGCTGCTGTGTGTTCATGTGTGTGTAATAAGTGGGGGTGTACGCTCAGTTTGGCACAGAGCCTGTGTTACCGAGATAGCGATGAACGTCTGACTGTTGGCGTCTGTCTAGGTTGTATTCAGTCAGTGGAGCTCCTGTGTTTTCTGTTACCAAGATAAACAAGATAAAACTCCAGAAATGTACCTGAACACACCTCATTTCCAGAACACCACGCCCATCAGTGTAGATATATTCAGAAGCTCTGCTGCTGTTTAAACCAGGCAGGAGGAAGGAGTGAAAGATAGAGCCCTCTATCTCTCTCTCTTTCTCTCTCTCTCTCCGTGCTGTTGCTCTCTGCTCCATCGATTTTCTCCTCTTTATTGGGGTAATAACAGTTTGTTGACGGGTCTCGCTTTTCAACTGCAGGCCTCAATCATGCCAGTCCTGACTCAGAGACAGGACACACACACTTACACACACACACACAGTCTTTACTCTGACAGATGGGGAGCATGTTGCTGCAGTGTGAGCTGGTGTTCTGTACTCTGTTATTATTGATGACAGTAAAAGAGATCAGATCTGATAATAGATATAAATATTATCAAAGCTGCTATTCAGGTTATGCTGTTTCTCCATCAGCAGCCGGAGTCTGAGAGAGAGAGAGAGAGAGAGAGAGAGAGAGTACAGTAGATCATGCTGTTTCTCCATCAACAGCCGGAGTCAGAGAGAGAGAGAGAGAGAGAGAGAGAGAGAGTACAGTAGGTCATGCTGCTGTTTCTCCATCAGCAGCCGGAGTCAGAGAGAGAGAGAGAGAGAGAGAGAGAGTACAGTAGGTCATGCTGCTGTTTCTCCATCAGCAGCCGGAGTCAGAGAGAGAGAGAGAGAGAGAGAGAGTACAGTAGGTCATGCTGTTTCTCCATCAGCAGCCGGAGTCTGAGAGAGAGAGAGAGAGAGAGAGAGAGTACAGTATAGAGGTGTGCCAAAAAATCGATTCACATAAGAATCTTGATTCTCATTTACTACGATTCAGAATCGATTTAAAATGTCCCAAAATCGATTCTGAGGGGCGGGTTTTAGACTGATTTTGGGCTGGGTATTTTTGTTGGACCTGGCAACCCTGGGGATAGCGCTTGTCCTTTCAAACGGAGATCTTCCAGACACACACAGAGCGTAGGTGTTTGAGAATCACCGGTAAGATGGCAGAACAAGCACTATATTACCTTAGATTAACGTGTAGTTTCAATGTTTTATGGCAGAATGCTTCATAACAAGCATAAAAAAGATCGCTAGTAGTTAGTTTCAGTAACTGTTAGCTAGCTAACTAGCTAACTTTCCAGTTCCACCTTAAATAACGCTACAGGTGGCAGCGGGCTGCAGCATTTAAGGCGGAACGGAAAAATACAATAAGCTAATCAGAGCTAATTTCAGCTCCTCATCACAGAGGAATTAAGGAATGGACAATATGAATTAATTTCTCCACCTCCTGCCCCCTTTCTGAAGAAATACAACGACCTTAAATTAACTAGTTAATCAGCAGCTGCTCCTGAACTTTAGCGCTCCACTGCTATCATCACATCAGCCCAGCAGCGTCACCTACACACCACCGCTAGTAGCCTGGTAATAAAGCAGTGTTATTTATTATTTATTTATTGTTCATTAACGTCATTGTGATATCCCAGTGATTCCTCTGTCACTGAGGACCCACATTCCTGCACATTTTATTGTTTTTGTAACACATTACCTGCTCCAGGACCAGTGTATATTATGGAGGGTTTTTTTTCAATAAGATTCATAAGCCAGAAGCAGAAATATTTATAATTCAAATCGTTTTGAATCAAAAATCGATTTTGAATCGAATCGTGGCCCCCAAAATCGGAATCGAATCGAATCGTGAGATAGTAAACGATTCCCACCCCTAGTACAGTAGGTCATGCTGCTGTTTCTCCATCAGCAGCCGGAGTCTGAGAGTGTTCTAATTTAGTGAACCATAGCTGAGCCAAATTAGGGCGTGTCAGTGTGTCTTTGCTATCGTAACGATGGGAAAAGTGCAAATAAAAGGTATGTGTATTATTTCTCTTAATCATGGGTGTTAATTATTTTTTATTATGTATTTTACAATATTTTGCAATATTCTGATGGTTTCACTGCATATCATTGTATTTTGCATGACTGCATTTTAATATAGGGTTGTGATTTACTCTACTATTAGGAGTATACAGTTTAGAATATAAAACACTAAGGCTTTAAATTGATTCTTTGATTAGTATTGGGTTTACTTCATCCCCAAAAAAAAATACATAATATATGAAGAAATCAGACTTTATTTTATCAGATGAACCAGTGTACCACCCAGCACTAGCAAAACGTGAAATAAACCAATCAGCACTTCACTTACTCATCATCCTAGTGTTAGGAACATTACTAGAGATTGGGTAGAAAGTGTGATAAAATTAGAAATAAATTATTGTTAGTGATATAAAACAATGTGAATAGATTTTAAACCTTGTGTGTGTATTTTAGGATCATGTGAAGACCCACACAGACTGATGAAGAGACAGACAGACAGACAGAGAGACAGACAGAGAGGGCCAGAAGGTGTAGTGGTCCGGATAAAGGGATTAGAGGAGGGACAGAAGTCTGAACGGTGTTTTGGGCACTGACTCACACCACAACCCGGCCAGACTCCACCGCTAACACAGGACGGGCACTTTAGAGGGCATTCACTGGTTAAATCTGAGCTATATTCTGCATGAGAGTACCCTACTGAATTCCTCTCATTATCAGAAGCAAATATATATATATATATATATATATATATATATATATATATATATAATATACAGTACCAATATACCAAAAATTGGACACTCCTTCTCATTTAATGTCTTTTTAATGTATTTTTCATTTTTTCCTACATTGTAAAACACATAAGGAATCATGTAGTAAAAAAGTAAGTGTCACCATATTTTTCGCACTATAAGACGCACCTGATTATAAGGCGCATTATGCGACACTAGTAAGAAACAGGGGTGTCGCCATGTTTCCCTTCTAATTCAGCAGATTTCTTCTGCAAACTGTTTATTTGTTTGAACAAAGCGTTTCTGTTTATTTACAGTAAGCTTATTTAGATTCACAGATTTCCACAAAAACTGGAGTATTAGCATTAGCATTTAGCAGTTAGCAGCTAATGCAGCCCGACAGCGCTACACTGAGAAACCCAGAACTGAGTGTTTCGGTAAGGCATGGCGATATTAGCTAGCACTTAGCGCTGTGGTTAGAGGCTAATGCTAATGCTGCTCCAGTAGTGCTAGCTGGGGTTAGCAGGAGGATACAGGCCGATAATAGTCAACTCTGAATGAGGAAAGAGCTAGCACTAGGTGTACTTAGTGGCAATTGCTTATGCTGATTCAGCAGTGCTAGCTGGGGTTAGCAGCAGGGTAAAGGCCAATAATAGTCAAACTCTGAACGGACAAAGAGCTAGCGCTTAGCACTGTGGTTAGAGGCTAATGCTAATGCTACTCCAGTAGTGCTAGCCAGGGTTAGCAGCAGACCACTGGCCAATAATACTCACCTCTAAACGAGGAAAGAGCTAACTAGCGCTTAACATGATTAAAGGCTAATGTTAATGCTGCTCCAGCAGTGCTAGCAGGGGTTAGCAGGAGGATACAGGCCAATAATAGTCAACTCTGAGCGATAAAAGAGCTAACTAGCGCTTAGCGTGTAATACTAATGCTGCTCCAGCAGTCCTATCCAGGGTTAGCAGCAGACCTCAGGCCTATAATACTCTCCTCTAAATGGTGAAAGAGCTAGGGCATAGCACTGTGGTAAGCAGCTAATGCTAATGCTGCTCCAGCCTTAGTGCTGGAGAAACTTTGCTGAAACTCCTGTATAACTCTGTACTTCAGTGAAATGACTTTACTGCTCCTTAATACCTGACTGATAGAATTCATACATTTTAATGGCGGCTTATAGTCCAAAATGTACGGTAAACTAACCAAAATACTCTTTGAAGTATTTTGGTACTTTTAATTTGGGAGCTATTAACTTGCAGTTTCTGAGGCTGGTAACTGAGGTTGATGAACTGATGAGTGGCAGTTTCATCATAAAGTTTTTTTGGATGGTCTTTGAGACTGCGCAAGGTGTACTTTTCCCATCATTACGATAGCAAAGACACGGTGACAAGCCTTAAATCAAGCTGTATGGTTGGTTGATACAATAGATCTGTACATATATATATATATATGTTATCCAAGACAGTATTAAATTCAACTCTTAAAGAGTTAATTTCAGAATTAACTGAAGAAAATATATAAAATAACCGTCCGCTCCACACGACTGACATTAAACAGGAAACTCAGCTCAGTGTGTCACTGCTGGTGACATCAGCACTTCACACCAGCCCTGTCACCACCCTGTGATGTCATGCTCTTAACGGGCAGCGAGTGGTGACATCATGCGGCTTCGGCTGGGTGAGTTTGATTGAATCAGTGCTGCTGTAATGTGAGAACAGCACTGACACAGAGCCCGTATACGGTAAACTCACCGTAATCAGATTACTGCATCACTGTGCCGAGACATCCGACATTTATACATACTGGATACCAGATACTACCTCATATCTGATCCTGCATACAGTTTTAGCATTAATTCAGGGTTAAAATAATATATGATTAGTTACGTAGAAGAGATGAGTAATCATAGAAGCGTTAAGAAAATTTGATTCAATACTCAGCACTCAACTGAGCAAACTGAGAGGTATAAATACTAGAGAGGACAGGTGGATCCTGGAACAGTTCAGTTCAGAGTCTTGAGCAGGCAGACTGACAGTATCAGGACGGACCAACGGATTGCAGATCTGAAAATATATTTTGTCTTTATTAAGCATACACAAAGCAGTTTAAGAAAACAGAAAAATACTGTTTTGGTCATAAAAACAAAAAAATAAAACAAGCTAAAAAAAAAAAGAGAACAATGCAGGAAAAAAAGCTTATTATGCAACTAAGGAGGTTGGCAATACTTTGCAAATCCATAGATAGATAGATGGATGGATGGATGGATGGATGGATGGATGGATGGATGGATGGATGGATGGATGGATGGATAGATAGATAGATAGATAGATAGATAGATAGATAGATAGATAGATAGATAGATAGATAGATAGATAGATGAGTCTCAGTGTCCATATGCGCTTGAACCCCTGGATCTGCAGGCTTTTTCTTAAAGGAAACGATGGATGGCTGGTTGGCTTAATGGACAGATAGATAGATAGATAGATAGATAGATAGATAGATAGATAGATAGATAGATAGATAGATAGATAGATAGATAGATAGATAGATAGATAGATAGATAGATAGATAGATGTAAAGCGAGTGATTATAGTACAGATCTAATTTGTCCTACTCTCTCGTCCTGCTCCACTGAGAGGAGTTGAAGAGACTAGTGGCTCCTGGGACAAAAGACCTCCTGAGTCTGTAGAGCAGCTCTGTGACAGGAAGCTGATACTGAAACTAAAACTTAAACTGCTCCTATTATTCATAAAGATGAGCTGCAGTAATAAAGACCTGCAGTAATGAAGAACAGTATTATACAGTGATGAAGTCGTTATTTAAAGAGACTGAGTTATATATATATATATAATATTAGGGTATATAACACACCCCCTTCTCTCTGATACAGTGAGCAGTGTTTAATGTTCACATCTGGACTGAGCAAATTTTCCATACCATTTCCCCTCAGATCTATACGCATACATTACAGACTGTCATCATTCTGAACATGAAAGCTGTTTAAAAACAGCTGCTAGATTTACAGGCTGAACCCCTACAGTACAGTATATTCTCACACTGCGTTCACTATGAGTGTAAAATCAGCCTGAATGAGATCAATCCCTTTATTTCTGCTGTAGACTGAAAACATTTGGGTTTGAGTTTAAAATATTAATATGAGACATCTGATACATAATTCAGGAAATAAAACCTTCTGTTTTATTGTTATTTCAGTATTTCAGGTGTGTTTTGTTGCCCAGGTGTGTCCTGATGCAATAATTACTCAAACAATAAACAGCACGAATATTGTTCATAGCCTGAATAATCATTTGTAATGTCCTGAAGAAGAAAGTCATCACTGGTGTACTGAGTAACAGATCATCCAACTTGACACTGACTTTTAAAATAAAGCAGTACTTTTCTGTAAGGTGACAGCCTGGGAATGCCCACACTGTATAAGTTGTGAGGTGTTTTCTTGTGAGTAAGGTTGAACACTGGCCAGGGTGTTCATGTTCAGTTACGTTTTGTATCTAAAAATGTGTGCATTGTGTTTTAATCTAAATAAATTAAAGCTTTTCGCTAAATTTAATACAATTTTTAATTTCATTGGCCACATATGGTTTTATGGTTAAAGAGCATGCCTTCTTGAGATAAGTAACCCCGGCTCTCACCTTTAGTATGTAGTCACTCCCACAGGCTCCCCTCCCATATCTGGTAACTTGTAATGTATATTATATTGAGCTTGCCTGGCCTCAGGGTTGTAGGCTATAAGAGCAAGTTAACCCTTCTTTCTCTGCTGCTGAGATTATCTGTATGTTAGCAAAATGCTACAGTGAATACTCATGCATTAAATATGTAACATAGAGATATATACAGTATGTGAAACAGTATTTATATAATGTCAATATGAGGATATTATATGGTATTATATGATATTATTAAAATGTGCATCTTAGTCTTTGATGTTTCTCCTGTTTTCTGGACATTCAGGACCCCTATGTTCCCTCAGGGGGTCCCGTGTGCTCCTCTACAGCCCCCTCAACAGCTCCTGTGTGGGACGCCCCCACCCCCCCCCCCCCCCGGCCTGAAGCTGTGGAGATACGTGGTGCTAATGAGAGGTTAACTGAGTGCCAGCGAGGCGGGAATATAGTGAATTTAGCACCCTGGACAGCGCACTAAAACTCTTTATAGCATGCCTGACCTCCCCTCCTGTCCTGTGTGTGTGTGTGTGTGTGTGTGTGTGTGTGTGTGTGTTAGGTGGATCTTAAAAATAATGTTAAATTTTACTCAATCAAGCTTAAGGTTAATTAAGCTTCCAAACATTGTCTGATGATTAAAAGGTTAAAGGATAAAGTTAACCCAATCATAATTCTGCACTTTAACCTCATTTAAATATTTGATTATTTAATAAATGAATCAATTAATGAGTTGATATAATGTGTAGTGGGTTCTGATTGGACAGTGACTTTCATTGCGGCACGAATTCCGCGCTGCTCCTAAATGAACTGCAATCCTGTGCACTGTGATTTGCTGTTGAACATTCGCAGCACATTTGGTTTTGAAAATGTAAATTTTTGTGTATCGTTTTTTTAATAAAGATATCAAGTATAAAGAATTCACGTTTATTTATAAGAAAACACAATATTTATAGCTTATTCTTACAGCCTACAACACCAACACCAGGCAATATACGCCTAATATAAGGTCACGCATGGAAACGACTACACACTGATGGTGGGTGTCAGTGAGTGCAGGAGGACACGCCCAGTATGCAAATAGATGGTGTCACAAGCCAATGGGAAAGAACAAAGGTCTAATTAGAATGTATAAATGACAACAAATGTGAAGGACTACACAGTTTTACTATTAACAGTTAGTTTTAAATATATACATTATATATATTTAAAGTACTATTCAGGTTTACAGAGAACGTTTCAGTTTTTAAAATCTTGCCATTTACATTAGTTTTTGACTGTAAAATGTATATATATATATATATATATTAAGGCTCCAGACTAACATTTTTCACAACCGTCCCAGAACTGTCCTGAACATTTCTGGCAGCCGTTGCAAATTGAAAATCTTCTATCCCAAAATATGTATTTTTGTAGTAGTTGTTGTTTGCCATTACTGTTTTTGATTATATGCCCCTCCTCCTTTTACCAACAAAATGATTGGCTCTATAATCGCCGTCTAAAATGATTAGCGGTGGGATGATGTTAGTCTGGAGCCCTGTGTATATGAGTGTATATCATCACTTTCCAATGAAAAACACTTATCTCCATTTTTGTTTTGTGGATTTTTAGTTTACTACATAATTTGAAAAGACAAACTGTCCCTTAAACTGTGCCAAAATTTCTTGATGAACGGACCAATAGAAACTCTTCAAATGACCTGAAATAAACTCTTTTTACATTGACTTCCATTGAACATTTACTCCTGTAAAGTTGCTGTTTTGGAGATAAGTGTTTTTCATTGGGCAGTGATGATATGCAGTGTTGACTCTTTATAACACCATCACTGTTCTGCACAGAGTGAATAAATTCACATTTATTTATATAGCGCTTTTTACAACAGAAGTTATCACAAAGCAGCTTTACAGAGAAAACAGTGTGCAGAGCTGCCGGCCGTGGACCATGTGACCATGCAGGAAGTGCTGAGAACCAATCAGCACAGTTCTGGTTCCGGGTTGTAAAGCTCTGGGCGCGAGTGGAGCTGTTGTGAAAGCTGTTAGCTGAGGGTCTGCTTCACTCTGAGTTACTGCCTTCAGAACCAGCTGACCTTCCCCAGAACATAGATCTCATGTCTCCTCCTCAACCCGAACCCGAACCCGTCTGAAATACAGCGCCGTCTCATTCCTGCAGACACCAAACACTTCCCAGCATTATTAAACCCAAATTCAGACCTTTATTCTTTACTTTTTTCCCTTTTTTTTCCAGTCTCTGTTTGTGGAACAGAAGAATAGCTGTTGCTCTCTTGTGGTTTAAGCGTTTTTAATGTTCTGCTCAGTTTAATACTTAATAACTCAAACATCAACAGATACCATATATTTCCAATGTCACTGAACCTTTATCCAACATTAAGCTCCTCCCAGCAGCAGAGAATGAGTTCTGATTGTGCTATTTATAGGTTTATGTTTGAGTAAAATGAACATTGTTGTTTTATTCTATAAACTACAGACAACATTTCTCCCAAATTACAAATAAAAATATTCTCATTTAGAGCATTTATTTACAGAAAATGAGAAATGACTGAAATAACAAAAAAGATGCAGAGCTTTCAGACCTCAAATAATACAAAGAAAACAAAAAGTTCATATTCATAAAGTTTAGTTAGTAGAGATCAGAAATCTTTAAATATTTGGTGGAATAACCCTGATTGGTTTTTAATCACAGTTTTAATTTCATGCATCTTGGCATCATGTTCTCCTCCACCAGTCTTACACACTGCTTTTAGATAACTTTATGCTGCTTTACTCCTGGTGCAAAAATTCAAGCAGTTCAGTTTGGTTAGATGGTTTGTAATTATCCCATCATATATATATATATATATAAATATAAATATATATTTTAAGCAGGTTATGAACTGTAATAATGTAGTATTTCTATTGTTGAGGACAATGAAGAGTTCATGATAAACTATTCACATTGGCTACATTATAAATGACGCGTCTGAGGGATGAGCTGACGGAGAGAAAAGTGTTAAATCTTTATTTTTCTGTTTTGTGTAGGAGGTGATTCTGAAGAGAGCAGCAGATCTGGTGGAGGCGCTGTACGGAATGCCTCATAACAACCAGGTGAGAAACTCCACCATCAGCACTTATATTATATATTATATGTATTTTATTTTATATATTTGGGGAACATTTTACAATAAGGGTCACAAATATCAGTAATTACTACAGTAATAAACATTTTTAAATGGTTAAGTAAATAATGTCTCAACTAATTATCAATAGTAACTAATTAATCATTACTACATTTTATTGATTACCATTATTGTAAATACATCAATACATTTTTAACGATTAATATATGCTTAAATAGTGCTAATTAATAATTACCAATATTTGCAACCATGCTTGTAATAATGCCTTATGAATGCATTGTAGTGTGTCATTAATGTGTTCATACTCTGGTCTTACCGTATTTTTTGGGCTATAAGGCGGACTTAAAATCGTTTAATTAGCACTGCTGGAGCATTATTAGCATTAGCCGCTAACTGTGCTAAGCGTTAGCTCTTTCAGGCATTAACTAGCACTAACCACCACTAGCGGTTAGCTGCTTATGCTAATGCTGCTGCACCTAGCCTTAGTAGAAATCAGGAAATATACTGTTAGCTTACTGTATATAAATGGAAGCACTTTACTCACCAAAAAATAAACAGTTTTCAGGAGAAAAATCTGTGTAGTTTAACATCCAGCACTAGTTTAACTTTAAAGGAAAATGTTTTTTTTATAATTACATTTTTATTCAAGTAACTTAGCTTAGCTTAGCTCACCACCCAGCCGTGAGACCTGCTGAATAAGAAGGGAAACATGACGACACCCCTGTTCCTTACTATTGTCACATAATGCGCCTTATAATTCAGTGTATGCTCACACCTTATAGTACGAAAAATACAGTATATAATAATGTTCCTGATGTTATTATTATTATTATATCAGGTTTATTTGGAGGATACAGGTGATCATGATAATCAGCTGTATGTTTGCACTGAATTGTGGGACGGGTCTGTCTGCAGGAGATCATTCTGAAGCGAGCGGCTGATATAGCCGAGGCTCTCTATAACGTACCGCGGAACCACAATCAGCTGACCGGCCTCACCAACAGCTCCGTCCACGCCGGCATGATGGGGGTGAACTCCTTCACCGGGCAGCTCGCCGTTAACGTTTCCGAAACCTCACAAGGAGGAAATCAAGGTAACGTATACTCTCACACAGTGATATAGATTTAATATCTGTGTGCATTCTTCTTCACCACGCTCATATGTTGGGACACCCAAAGACGGCTGATACTGTTCTACCATACTGATGTATATATTGGTGTATAAACAGTATTTATGTATATATTAATGTATAAAAATTTTAACGAACAGCAGGCAGCGTTCATTTTGCCTTTAAATTGGGTAAATTAACATAACTGGGTAATTTAACATAACATAATTAGCATAAACAGATGCACTGATATGGTTTTAATTCAGTTAAATGTGAGTTGCTGATATTTAAGAGTGTTTTTTACACTGGGAGTACATTTCTCTGGTCTAAACCGGTTAGCAAATTTATTAGCTTGGAGCATGGGATAGGTTGGGTTTGGGTTTAGTTCATTAATTTGGTTGGTTTCCATCTTACTTTGGTTGGGGTTGGTTTAGTTTAAGTTGGTTTAGTTTGGTTTGATTTGGTTTGGTTTGGTTTGGTTTGGTTTAGTTTGGTTTAGTTTGGGTTGAGTTGGGTTTTGTTTGGGTTGAGTTGAGTTGAGTTGAGTTGGGTTTTGTTTGGGTTGGTTTGAGTTCATTATGTTGGAGTGTTTCCCCCTTGATTTGGTTGTGCTTTATTTAGTTTGGGTTTGGTTTTGGTTGGATAGGGTTTGGTTTGTTTAAGGTTGAGCTGGGTTGGGTTGGGTTTGGTTTAGTTTGGGTAAGGTTCAGTTTGTTTTTACTTGGGTTGGGTTTGGGTTTGCTTTAGAGGAGGTTGGATTTGGTTGGGTTTGTGTTGATTATGTTGGTGTGTTTCCTTCTTGATTTGGTTGTGCTTTATTTAGTGTTGTATAGGTTTTGGTTGGATTGGGTTTAGATAGATAGATAGATAGATAGATAGATAGATAGATAGATAGATAGATAGATAGATAGATAGATAGATAGATAGATAGATAGATAGATAGATAGATAGATAGATAGATAGATAGATAGATAGATAGATAGATAGATAGATAGATAGATAGATTTTTTTAGATAGAAATTTAGTTTAGTTTAGATTGAGTTGGCTTGAGTTTGGTTTAGCTTGTGTTGG
Source organism: Astyanax mexicanus (assembly GCF_023375975.1). Taxonomy (NCBI): domain Eukaryota; kingdom Metazoa; phylum Chordata; class Actinopteri; order Characiformes; family Acestrorhamphidae; genus Astyanax; species Astyanax mexicanus. The sequence goes on along the minus strand of NC_064424.1, from coordinate 651,304 downwards.
GTTTGTGTTGGATTTGGATTATGTTTGGGTTGGGTTTATTAACATGAAGTAGTTCCTTCATGCTTTGATTGTGCTTGGTTTAGTTTGGGTTTGTGTTTGCTTTGCAATCACACAAGAAAAAAACACAAATGCAACAAAATTTATCACAACAAACAAAATAATCACAATGATCACATTCTTTTCTCTTATTGGTCAGAGCTGTGTGGTACGGGGTTAATAAAAGTAAAAACAGGATGAAGTGTTCTGTGTTCTGGTCTAGTGTGTATTTCATTGTAATTTAGCATAGAGCAGCAGAGATGCATCAGTTAAGAGCTGTAGTTATTATTATCTGAGTAATAAATCAGTTTAAACTGCACCTGAACAGCCATTTACCTCTGATACTGATAAAACAGATTAAATGCTGCTGGTGTAAAAAAAGGCCTTAAAGTAAGTTAAAATAAACAGTTAAAATAAACAGTAGCTGATCTGGGTTGAGACTAAAATAGTTTAAGTACAAATACTCTTTAATTCACAACTGAGATATAAATCCTCTAAAGTCTACGACTGGACTCAAATAGTAAAGTACTATTGTGCAGACCTCAGAATCACACACACACACACACACACACACACACACACACACACACACTATGTTATCAGTGAAGCAACCCCGTCCCTATGTTGCGTAAGTGTTGGTCCACTGAGAAACATCTGAATAGGGTACAGGTCACTGCAGCTGCAATAATCTCCAGAACCGGATAAAATCTGAAACCCGTCCAAAACCAGGACTTTAGAAATGTCCCCCTGCACTACAAACTGTGCCCGCTGGCACTGCCATCACTCAGCACTGTGCCAACCTCCCTACTCACCCTCTCTGACTAGCAGAGCTGCCGGATTATAAGGCACACCATCAATAAACGTCTATTTTCTGGACTATTTTCATACATAAGGAGCACCGGATTGTAAGGTGCATTTAAAGCGACACTAGTAAGGAACAGGGGTGTCGCCATGTTTCCCTTTTAATTCAGCAGATCTCACCTCTGGGTGGCGAGACCTGTAAAGCTAAGCTAATCCAAATAAACAAAACTGTAATTCTTTAAAAAAAAAAACATTTTATATTAAAGTTAAACGAGTGCTGGATGTTAATCTACACAGATTTCTCTCCTGAAAACTGTTTATTTGGGTGAGTAAAGCTCTTCCATTTATTTACAGTAAATTTAGATTTCCAATATGTTTAACAGCACGGTTAGCAGCAGCGGTTAGCGCTAGTAAATGCCACCCGGCAATATCTGCTAGCGATTCGTCCTACGTAGCTTGTTTTAACACGGTAAACACACAGACTACAGTCCGATATACTCACCTTTGAATAGCGAAAGAGCTAGCGCTTAGGGCTATGTTTAGCTGCTAATGCTAACGCTAATGCTGCTCCAGCCTTAGTGCTGGAGAAACTTCACTGAAACTCCTTATAACCTTATAACTCTGTACTTCAGTGGAGCGGCTTTACTGCTCCTTAATACCTGACTGATAGAACTCACACATTATAGTGCACAAAATATAAGTTGTGAAGTGTTATCTTGTGAGTGAGGTTGAGGCTGAACAGTGGCTGGTCAGTGTGCTCATGGCAAGGCCTAGGGCTGTGCGATATGACCGAAAATGCATATCTCGATATGTAGGCCAGTTCATATCCCGATAACGATATATAATGAGGATATTTTTAAAAAGTAAAAAAGTAGAAAGTAAAAATAATTGTGTGAAAATGTAAAAATAATTACGACAGTAAAATAGAGAGATAACCAACATTACATTTACGTTTACATTTAAAGCATTTAGCTCATTTAGCTTATACAGGTTATTTCTATTACAGAATTGGGCCAGTGTACTGTTAGGAGTCTTGTCCAAGGACTCCCACATGGTAGCTCACTGGCAGGTGGTGGTGTTATCCACTGCACCACACCAACCACTAACTAATTACCACACACATTAATATTTAAGTGAAGTTATAAAGTATTCGCACTTTATTACTTCACATTTCTGAACTTAACTCAGGTATATTAACCTCATGCTCTTTCTCTTTCTTTATCTCTCTCTCTCTCTCTCTCTCTCTCTCTCTCTCTCAGGTTTCAGTAGGAATACGAGCAGTGTATCTCCTCACAGTTATGTACCGAGCTCCACGCCGCAGCAGAGCAGCTACAGCACCGTGGCCACCAACATGAACGGCTACGGCAACACGGCCATGACCAACCTGACCGGCTCGCCCAGCTTCCTCAACGGCTCCGCCGCCAACTCCCCCTACGCCAGTGAGTACCCGCCCACCTGCCCACGATTCAGCCAATCAGGGCCCTCAAATACGCTTACGATTACATTCGACACACAGCGGTGAGACGCGGCAGCCAATTGCGCGCTGCATACTCTCAACCGGAGACAACCGTCCATCGGAACTGAAGACTGACAATCCATATCACTCCACCAGAGTAATTTTAAGGTGTCCAATTTGTCTGGGTCATTTTAGTATATCGTCGCTGTCCAATGAAAACCACTTATATCCAAAGAGCAACTTTACAGGAGAGAGAGAAAACCTTGTAAACTTTCAATGGAAGTCAATGTAAAAAGAGTTTATTTAAGCTCATTTTCAAGAGTTTCTATTGGTCTGTTCATCAATACATTTCGGCACAGTGTAAGGGACAGTTTGTCGGTTCAAATTATGTAGTAAACTAAAAATACACAAAAATGTAGATAAGTGTTTTAAAATGTAATAAGTTTAAAACACTGCATATATGAGCGTAGTTATGGATATTTAAAAATTGTACATTAATGGTTTAAGATCATAGTTTATCATACAGTCAATCAGAAGAACCAATCAGAAACCTAAATCCTAATTTAACATTTAGAACATTCTGATTAAACAGACAGAAAAAAAGCTAATATTTTAACATTTAGAGCATTTCTTGCTCAGTTAATTTACTAAAAAAGTTCAATAAAACTCAATAATACGCCTAAAGAACTCTGCAGTATTTATACCTATCTATAGTCTTTATTAATAAGAAGTAAACTTTATATTATTGTATGAATTGGGACAAGGCCTGAATGAATCACTAAATCACATTTCTAAATCACATGTAATTTTATTAGGAATAATAAATGATATTAATCACACTCTTTATCCTAAAGCAGTGGAGTCAGATGATGTGATCAGCTGAGGGTGGAGGAGATTTTACCACAGATTTTAACACATCATAAGGAGATGATTTATTCACAAAAAAGTACATTTTGACAAAAATAACGGTATTATGAAGGTGATGATTTTCAGTATAAATCTCTCCAGACTGCAGCAGTTTAGCTTCAGCACTTCCTCCTCTATAATGATCTTGTGTTTGTGTGTGTGTGTGTGTGTGTGAGTGTGAGTGTGTGTGTGTGTGTGTGAGTGTGTGTGTGTTTGTGTGTGTGTGTGTGTGTATGTGTGTTTCTTGCACAATTCCCCACTGGCAGTGTTGATGTTTTCTCAGCTCTGGAGTGTGTCTTTAACAGCTCTTTAAAAAGAGAGAGAGAGACACGCCCATCCCTCTTTCTCTCTCTCTCTCTCTCTCTCTCTCTCTCTCTCTCTCTCTCTTTTTCTCTCTTTCTGTCACTTTTCCTCTCTCGACTCTACCCTCACTCTATCTCAGATTATAGATTATTATATAAATCAGCTTCTTGCTGTTTGTATTCCACCTTAAATAGTGCAGCAGTACTTGATGTACACTCAATGCCACAATGTAGCTTTTGCATCTTTTAAGGTGGAACAAAAAATTAAAATTAGAAACTGCTTAGAAAACTTCAGCTCAGCTTAAATCAGCCGAACACATGCATAGTGTACCCAACTCTAATGGAACTGGAGGAAGAGTGGAAGAGAGAGAGAGAGGGAGAGAGAGAGAGAGACAGCTGGTCTAACACCCACATGTTTGTTAGTTTGGTGTAATTGGGTGTGGGTGAGTGTGGGGTGTGTGTGGTTTGAATCCTGGTGTTTGGGGGAAAATCTGGCTCTGAATCTAAAGAAACACCCCGCCCACTACCAGACCACGCCCAATAATTACCAGACCCCGCCCACTGTTAGACCCTGCCCACTACCAGACCACGCCCAACAATTACCAGACCCCGCCCACTGTTAGACCCTGTCCACTACCAGACCCCGCCCAACAACTGCCAGACCCCGCCCACTTTTAGACTCTGCCTTCTGCCAAATCCTGCCTATTGTCACAACACCATAACTTACACTACACCCACAGTTACAACAACCAGCTCACATACACTCTCTCACTCTATCTCTCTTTCACTCTTTAACTCTCACTCTATCACTTTCAATCTTTCACTCTCATGCTTTATTTCTTTCACTCTCTTACTCTCTCTCTCACTCTCACTGTCTTACTTTGTTACGCTCACTGTCTCACTCTCTAACTCTCTCACTCTATCACTTTCAATCTCTTACTCACTCTCACTGTCTCACTCTATCACTCTCACTGTCTCGCTGTCTCACTCTCACACTCTCACTCTCTCTCTCTCTCTCTGTATAATAACTGGACGGCGAGTGTTGGAGTGATTTTTTATATAAACGGCTCTGATTAAATGGATAGAGTAATTGAGGGGTAGGATCTCAGTTCCAGCACTTTGGTCTCGGCTTGTTAACAACTATTTTAAAAGCTCTGCTGAATCAATCTCCCACAGCGCCGCTACCATTACTATCTTCATTAATTGACTAGTTAGGACTTGATAAATGGATAAACGGACGGTGGTGCCGTTCCGCTGTTCCCCGCGGGTCAGAGCTCTTCTATTAAAATATTATCACTGAGAGAGAACTGATATAAAAAACTCAAGATACTGATAACCTTATCAGAATACAGAAAAAAAATAACATTTCATTTTTCAGACAATGAAAACGGAATGTAATCAAGAGCCTTAAAACCAAACTGAACTGCTTGAATTTCTGCACCAGGAGTAAAGCAGCATAAAGTTATCCAAAAGCAGTGTGTAAGACTGGTGGAGGAGAACATGATGCAGAGATGCATGAAAAAAAACTGTGATTAAAAACCAGGGTTATTCCACCAAATATTGATTATTTCTGAACTCTTAAAACTTTATGAATATGAACTTTTTGTTTTTTTGCATTATTTGAGGTCTGAAAGCTCTGTATCTTTTTTGTTATTTCAGTCATTTCTCATTTTCTGTAAATAAATGCTCTAAATGAGAATATTTTTATTTGTAATTTGGGAGAAATGTTGTCTGTAGTTTATAGAATAAAACAACCATGTTCATTTTACTCAAACTTGTATCTTGATACTTCTAACTTGTGCTACCTTACCTCAACCTTATCCTACCTCACCCTATCTCACTCTACCTCACTCTACCTCACTCTACCTTACTCTACCTTTGCCTACCTCACTCTACCTCACCCTACCTCACTCTACCTCACTCTACCTCACTTTACCTTACTCTACCTTTGCCTACCTCACTCTACCTCACCCTACCTCACTCTACCTCACTTTACCTCACTCTACCCACCCTATCTCACTTTACCTCACTCTACCTCACCCTACCTCACTCTACCTCACTTTACCTTACTCTACCTCACCCTTCCTCACTCTACCTCACTTTACCTTACTCTACCTTACCCTACCTCACTCTACCTCACTTTACCTTACTCTACCTTACCCTACCTCACTCTACCTCACTTTAGCTCACACTACCCCACACCACCTGACTCTACCTCACTCTACCTTATTCTTCCTCACTCTACCTCTCACTCTACCCACCTGTCCTTTCTGTTGCTCTAACACAGAATTTTTTCTGATAATAAAGGATTATTATATTTATTGTATATAATTTTCTATAATTATCTATTTTTCCTCCGTATTTATCCTCGCTCTGTTTTTCTCTCGTTCTCCTCCTCAGTCGTTCCCTCCAGCCCGACCATGGCGTCCTCCACCAGCCTGCCCTCCAACTGCAGCAGCTCCTCCGGGATCTTCTCCTTCTCCCCGGCCAATATGGTTTCGGCCGTCAAGCAGAAGAGCGCCTTCGCCCCCGTCGTCCGCCCCCAGACCTCCCCCCCACCCACCTGCACCAGCACCAACGCCAACGGCCTGCAAGGTACGGGACTTTTATTATATATATAATATATACATAATATATATATATATATTTACAGTATCAGGTGAAGTCTGGACACACCTTTTCTAATTCAGTGTGTTTTTTCTTTCTTTTTATGATTTTTTTAAACTGTAAATTTAAAAAACAAAAAACAAACTAGAATATGTTTTATATTTATATAGGGGATTAATGTGGTGGACACTTTTAACACTTTTTTACTGTTTATTACGTAAATCCATATGTAGAAAATAAAATAAATAAAGAAATAAAGGAAAAAACACTGAATTAAAAGAGGTGTCCAAACTTTTGACTGTTACTGTATGTATATATATATATATATATATATATATATATATATACATGTACATGTACATGTACATAAATGAAGTGTACTTATATTAAATGCATAACATTCATTAAATTCATATTTATTTTTTTATATTTAATTTGGTTCATCATTTTGTAAAGTCAAATATTTTTTACATAACTCTAAATATTGGTAGATACACTGAATGTATTTGTATGTAATAATGTTAATTGCTAGTTCTGTGAATTCTGTGGGGAAAAAAAGCTCAGAATTGTTCAGAAACTTCTGACTGGCATTTAGAAAAAGTTGTAAAAAAAATTCAGGAGATCGCTGGTTCTTCGAATCCTGTTTATGCAGCTTGCCATCCATCAGCTGCCGGAGCCCTGAGAGAGCACAGTTGGGTCTTTCTTGCTCTCTCTGGGTGAGTACAGTACAGTAGATGGCGCTCTCTCTTTCCCCTCATCACTCCTAGGGTGATGTGGATCAGCACAAGGCTGCGTCTGTGAGCTGATGTATCAGAACCACCAGATTGACTGTAGGCGTTTTCATCTGAGCGTTAGCGCTGTGATGCTACTCGGCAAAAAGGTTCAAAAAGAGGCGGAGTCTGACTTCACATGTGTCGGAGGAGGCGTGTGCTGGTCTTCTTAACCCTCCTGCTGTTGGAGAATCACTAGTGGTAGGGGGTTGGGTAATTGGTGGTGTAAATTGGAGATAAAATGAGAAAGTTTATATATATTTGGGTGCATCTCGCACTTTTAGCATCAGGTTTAATATCTGCACTTATGGAATGTTTTAGAGGAATGAAATGATGAGATGATGAGATGATGAGATGATGAGATGATCTGATCTAACCGCATGTTCCTCTTCCTGCAAACCATCATCATCATCATCCTCCTCCTCTTTCTCTTCCGATCAGGTCTGAGATTAACCCAGATTATCTTTTTCTCTCTTTTTCCCTCTGTTGTTCCTCTTCTTCTTCTTCTTCCTCTTCTTCTTCTCCTCCTCCTGTTCTCCACTCCTCCCTCAGATCAGTCTTTTGTGGACTCTAACAAGTACTCCACTGCCAGCGCGCTGCAGGGCCTGGCCTTCTCCTGAAGTACGTCCCTCTCTTCCTCTCGCACTCCTTCACTCCGCCGTTTATCTATCATCCATCCATCCATCCATCCATCCATCTCTCAACACATCACTTATTTATATTTCTAATATAACTGATCGCCTCAGAACATCTGCTGCATTCACTCACTATAATAAACCAAACACTAAAAACCAATTACAGTTCCTCACCTCTAATAACCTCCTAATAATCAATACTATAATAATTATCATTAGTTACACCTTTATATATATATATATATTTCTATTTAAATATGATCTAAAACATCATACTACAAATTTTCACAGCCCTTAAAGCAGATAAGGAGAACCCAGTTAAACAAATGACTCTAAAATATTATACTTTCTCATCTATTTATTGAGTAAAATGATCTAATATTACATATTTATGAGAATAAAAGTATGTAAAATCTCTGTTTTCAGTGTCTGATATATTTTTTTCCTATTTTTTAGCAGCAATAACTGCTCAAATTAAACGTTTCCAGTATTTGTAGATCAGTCCTGGAGGAACTTCAGCTCATTCCTCTGTACAGAACAGCTTCAGCTCTGAGTTATTGGTGGTTAACGGCGTGTCCGCACATTAAATAATCACTTTAGCTCCGCCCCCAACCAATTTCCATTGGATTAAAGTCAGAATTTTGTCTTGGCCCCATTCCAAAAAATTATCTTTACTCTTCCTGATCCATTCTTTGTTAGAACGATTTGTGTGATTAGGGTCGTTGTCCTGCTGCATGACCCAACTTCTCTTGAGATTCAGTTCATGAACAGATCCTGATATTTTCCTTTAGAATTCTCTGAAATAATTCAGAATTCATTGTTCCATCAATGAAAGCAAGCCGCCCAGATGGCTCAGATGCAGCAAAACAGGCCCAAACCATGATACTACCACCACCATGTTTCACAGGGTTTCCAACGGCTTCACAAACTCTGCACCACTATATGTAGCCCCTACAATCGAATCGGAAATACACCACTTAATATGCTATCTAAACTCTACTGTTTTTCATGCATTTCGGACCACTGGTATACCTGCAATGTTCATTAAAAATTTATCACATTTATTTATTTACTACTTGCGGAAAATATGATCTGAAGCTCAGTCCTGCTGCAGATACTGACCCAGGCCCCGCCCCCTTACATCCATCACTCCACTGTGATCAAACATCCATTCATAATCAGATTACTGCAGTTATCAGATTATCTGATTATTGAAGTGATCATGTAAACAGCATAATCATACGACTTCTTACATTCTTTCATAGTATTGATTAATAAATCTGATTAGTAAATCTGATTAAGTAGAGCTGATGCATATTATCTCAGTAATCAGATTTCTTAGTTTCTTTCACAGCAAGGTGTATAAATCTGATTAGTAAATCTGATTAAAGAGAGTCTATGTATTTTAGCTCAGTAATCAGATTTTACATATCCGTATAGGGTAAAGTGTATAAATTGGATTAGTAAATCGGATTAAAGATAACTTATGTATTTTTATTTTAGTAATCAGATTTTTCAGATCTTTATAGAGTAAGGTCTATAAATCTGATTAGAACATCTGATTAAAAATTGCTGTTTCTTAGCTCAGTAATCAGATTTCTCAGATTCTTATAAAGTAAGGTGTATAAATCTGATTAGTGAATCTGATTAAAAATAGCTTATGTATTTTATCTCAGTAATCAGATTTTTTAGATTCTTATAGATTAAAGTGTATAAATCTGATTAGTAAATCTGATTAAAGAGAGTGCACCTCACTCCTAAAGGGAATGTTGAGTTCTGAAATCAGATTAGTTTATTTCACTTTTTCACGTCCAAAATTAACCACACCCATGATTAATTAAGAGAATTAGTACATGAGATTTGCTTTGCGTTTGAGCTGTGCATTTAGTGCTTTTCCCGTCGTTACGATAGCAAAGACACACTGACACGCCTATAGATCACTGAAATAGGACTCCATGTCTAATGTGTCTGATGTGTTTGATCTTGATGTATTGGATTTGTTGGCAGGTTTGTTTCAGTAATGGTTCAGTTTAATGAATTAAAGTGAACTAAAGTGAATTAAAAGTGAATAAAAGTGAATTAAAGTAAATTAAAGTGAATTAACTCTACTGTATCTCTCTCTCTCGCTTTCTCTCTACAGTGATCCCTGGAATGATTGTCCCTCCGATGTAGAGTGTGTGTGTGTGTGTGTGTGTGTGGGCGTGTCCCCGCGTGTGTGGGCGTGTCCCCGAGTGTGTGTGGGCGTGTCCCTGAGTGTGTACAGAAGACTCCGGTCGTGGATTGGCCGCTGCAGTCCGTCGCTGAAGGATCACAACTTTAAACTCAGGCCCTTTTCTAAACAGATTCAGCTTTGAAGTGAAGCGATATGAAGGGAAATCAACCTGGATTACTGTATCGATCTGTTTTGATGTTTGAACTATTTGTACTCACCTTGTAGACACTTTTTAAGAAGAGGGGGCGGAGCCACGTCGGTTCTGACCCCGCCCCCCCGGCCACGCTAGTGCAGCAGAGTTCTATTTATTCTGATTTGGTTTGTTATTTTCATGGTTTTGCCATCTTTCCTGTGTGTTTCTGTGAGATTAAACGGATAGTGCGCCCTTTTATAAAATGTAAAATACACAGCGGACACGAGCTGCAGCCTTTTGAGTTTTTTAATATATAGTTTACGATGCTAAATGAAGGATTTTTGAGGAGATATTAAGAAAATAAAACACTGAATTTCAGGATAATCGCAGACTGTTCTCACCTGAAGAGTTCAGACCATCATTTCCACCATTTATATCAATTTTATCCAACATCAACAAACAAAAGCTGACTGTGTCAGCTAGTATACAAATATACTACTACTTATAATAATGCTAATAAAGCTAATAAAGCTAATAAAGCACCGTCAGATCTAAAATTGTCGCAATATTGCCATAAATCAAACATTTCACTGTGCCAAAGTAAGAGCCTCCAGTCATGCCATCCTCTACACCCTCACTGTATCTGCCATAAACTCATGATTTAATACATAAATTAATTTATATATATATATTTAAGAATATATATATTTATGTAACGCTCAATTTCTTACAGTGCGCCAATGAACAAAAACACAAAAACACAAAAACTGCTCAAATTAAACTTAAAAAAAATCTGATTTAGAATCCAGTTCACAGCACAGCCCGGAGTGTAACGGGACACAGATTATTTGGAGTGTTTGTTGCCACGGTTTTTGGAATATTTATGAAGGAATGTTATGTTTTCATCGTGTTGCCATTTTAATTTTCATATTTAAATTTTTTGTGAAGAAACTGTGATCAGATTTAGTTCTGCATTCAGTTCAGTTCAACCCGAGGAGGAGATCAAGATATGAAGGTAAAGAGGAGAGAAGGGGTTAATGAAGCTTTTACAGACTGATCTCAGACTGATCTCAGACTGATCTCAGACTGATCTCAGACTGATCTTAGACTGATCTTGGGTTGATCTCAGATTGATCTCATACAAACCTCAGGCCGATCTCAGATTGATCTTGGACTGATCTCAGAACGATCTTTTGCTTATCTCAGACCAATCTCAGATTGATCTCAGAATGATCTTTTGCTGATCTCAGACTGATCTCAGATTGATCACAGGCTGATCTTGCGCTAATCTTAGATTGATCTTGGGTTGATCTTGGGCTAATCTCAAATTGATCTCAGACAAACCTCAGGCCGATCTCAGATTGATCTTGGGCTGATCTTAGATGATCTTGGGCTGATCTCAGACTGATTTTGGGCTGACCTTTGGCTCATCTCAAGGTGATTTCAGACCAATCTCGGCTGATCTCTGACCGATCCCAGACTAATCTCAGATTGATCTCAGATTGAGCTTTGGCTGATTTTGGACAGATCTCAGATGACCTTGGGCTGATCTCAGACTGATTTTGGGCTGACCTTTGGCTCATCTCAGGGTGATCTCAGACCAATCTCGGCTGATCTCTGATTGACCTCAGATCGTTTGGGGCTGACCTATGACCGATCTCAGATCAATCTCAGATCGATCTGAGATTGAGCTTTGGCTGATCTTTGTCTAATTTCAGATTGATCTCAGACCAATCTCTGGCTGATCTCTGACTAATCTAAAACTAATCTCAGATTAAACTCAATGATCTCGGGCTAATCACGGATTTGTCAGATCAGACTAAGTTCAGCAGTGTAAAAGTTCCACCTCTCCTCATACGAATCGTCAGATTTCTGAAGGATTTTTTTTCTCTCGGTTTTTGAAGTGTGTGTTTTGTACAGAGTGATAAATCTGGAGTTTTTTTTTTTTTTTTTTGTAAACTCTCTTTTATTTTGCCAAAGTTCCTGTTTGAGAAATATTTATACATCAGAAAGAAAAAGTCTTAAGGCAGCTCAATACGACCTGGTCTCACTGATCTGGAGTTACGGCGTCAGATCCGCCCGGTTTATCCGGAGATCCTCACTAAAAGGGATAAATGTAAAATATCCATATAGCGTTTGTATGTTTAAATTTTGTACATTGCTTCTCTTCGCGGCTCTTCATTTATTTGTGTCGTTGTGTGTTCGATGTTGTAACGTGCAGATCAGATTTTTTTACTGTCGTCCATTAATGTGATTTTTGAATTTTGCTTTAATCGGTTCTGTGTTTAGAACCGCACCCCATCCACCACCAGAGGCCAACGCTTTATTTTTATACCATTTGTAAGTTAATTAAAAAGTCGTCTTACTTTTTGTTTTTGTTTTTGTTTAAATTTTTTGTATCGTGCCGCAAAAAAATGGTGAAAAATTTGGTGAAACATCCGGTGGCTGATTTTCACCAGTTTATCTACAGAATATTAATGATATCTGTGCTTATTCATATCTGTTTATGTTTATTTTTTATTTTTTTGCTCTGTTTCATCGAAAATGTCAGGGAAATGTTTTGTTAAATGTTTATTTTGTACAATATCTCACGTCCTTCATCTTTAATGTTCCCACAACTTCAGGTTTATCATCTCCACCAGCAGTGATCTATGCCTTAACGATGCGTAACGAGTGTAAATGTGGGAGGAGCCAGCAGTGCTCTGCTGCTGAGGTGTGAATACGTGGTTTTGCAGGAGTCTGATTGTGTAAAACAGCACAAAAATTAACACAAGTAAAAATGTAATGTTACTCAATAGTCTTAAAGATTTCCCCAGCTGTCCTGAATTTACTCTAAATCCCCCAAACTCTGACCTGCCCTTTTAACGAGCCCTTAACGAGCCCTTAACGAGCCCTTAACGAGTCCTTAACGAGTCCTTAACGAGTCCTTAACGAGTCTTACAGTGAAAATATCCATTTTTATTTCTAAACTTTATTAAATAAAGTTACTGAGTCATTGCATATTCAACACGGAGGCGGAGCCTTATCAATCCACACACAAAACCTAAAGGTGAAATTTGGCGGGAAATGTTATTTGACTCTGTTTTTCCCTGTTGTTCCCTTATCTTGTCTTAGACTGGACACTAGGTGGGCAGTTATATATTGTTGGGGAGGGAAATAATATAAAAAAATAAACTACTGTAAAGATTATCATTTTCTAATTAACTTTGAACTGTAAAATAACTTTTCAACTTTCACAATATTTAAATAAAGTTTCTTCTTGTCTGTGATCATTTACTCTCAGCGTTTTTCTTTCTCCCACACCCACTTACTATAGGTGTGTATATATATATATACACCTCTGGAATAATTTGAGGCATATTTATAGGTTTATATTTGAGTAAAATGAACATTGTTGTTTTATTCTATAAACTACAGACAACATTTCTCCCAAATTACAAATAAAAATATTCTCATTTAGAGCATTTATTTACAGAAAATGAGAAATGACTGAAATAACAAAAAAGATGCAGAGCTTTCAGACCTCAAATAATACAAAGAAAACAAAAAGTTCATATTTATAAAGTTTTAAGAGTTCAGAAATCAATATTTGGTGGAATAACTCTGGTGGTTTTTAATCACAGTTTTTTCATGCATCTTGGCATCATGTTCTCCTCCACCAGTCTTACACACTGCTTTTGGATAACTTTATGCTGCTTTACTCCTGGTGTAAAAATTCAAGCAGTTCAGTTTGGTGGTTTGATGGTTTGTGATCATCCATCTTCATCTTGATTATATTCCAGAGGTTTTTAATTTGGTGAAATCAAAGAAACTCATCATTTTTAAATGTATATATGTAAAAATGACTATTTTTTCTGATTTTACTTTTTATTGGTATATGTTTGAGTAAACCTCAGCCTGGCTTTTCTTTGTTGTGTGGAATAAGGTTATCCAAAAGCAGCGTGTAAGACTGGTGGAGGAGAGCATTCCAAAACGCATAAAAGCCATGATCAAAATTCAGGATTAATTCTCCAAATATTTCTGAACTATTCAAACTTTAATATTGTTTTTTTTTTCTAAATGAATAGAAGCTTTGTTTTATTTGCATTATTTGAGATTTGAATGCAGTGAATTATTCTATAAATTACAGATTTCTTCCCAATTCCAAATAAATACTGTCATTAAGAGCATTTATTTACAGAAAATAAGAAATGGTCAAAATAATAAAAAAGATGCAGCAATGTATTTAGAGAGATTCATATTCATAAAGTTTTAAGAGTTCAGAAATAATCAATATTTGGTGGAATAATCCTGGTGGTTTTTAATCACAGTTTTTTTTTCATGCATCTTGGCATCATGTTCTCCTCCACCAGTCTTACACACTGCTTTTGGATAACTTTATGCTGCTTTACTCCTGGTGTAAAAATTCAAGCAGTTCAGTTTTGATTACAGTCCAGAGGTTTTTAATTGGGTCATATATATAATAAATAAAATGTATTTTACTGTACAGTAACTGCAGTGTAGAAATGTAACAGCACATGTTATATTACATGTGTTTGTTATAATTTATTGATATAAGAACGGCTGTGTTACATGTTACTGTAGTGACATTATGCCAATTTACATTCCCATTAGAAACGTAATAATTTGAATGACTGTAATTGGTTAATATATTACTCTCTAATGGCACAGAGAATATGCTGCTGTGTTTTTAGCGTATTAACGACGCCTCGCTCGTTATGAATTGCGCGGCACTTTGGCGCATAATTGATTCGTCATTTGCATTTATGATCATGAGCAGAAAGATCCTCTGGATGGCTGTGCATATTTAATATAATATAATAATATATTTAATCTCCAGCACTCTGATCTGATCAGATAATAAAACAGCTTTCTGCTGACCTCACTGTGTTTTCAGCCGTGCAAAGCATTGTGGGAGGGAGCTGAGTGAAGCATGGCATCGTGGGTCTCCAGAACCAGCTGATTTTCTCCTTTAAAATGACCATAATACACTGTTTTTTATCGATTTTATCATTAAAAACAGTGTTTTCTAAGTGGAATACATTTTTGTTCTGGTTTTAAACTCATACTTAAGGAAATTCTTAAAATTAAAAGAAAATTTATGATGCACTTTTAGTTATTACCCTGCACTTTTGCAAGGTTTTACATATATATATATATATATATATATATATATTTATACAGCACCTTTCACAACAGTCATTCAAAGTGCTTTACAAACTAGTAAATACACAGAGAAGTCAAATAAAAAAAACAAGGTAAAAGAATAACAATAAAAATGGAAATAAAAATAAAATAAGAATAAAGCATGATTGATTCAAACATGATTAAAACTAAGAGCAGTCAAATTAAAAACATTTCGGTGTAAAACGTCCATAAATTGTCCATATAATGGGCTTTGCATTAAATAATTGCATTTACGTAAAACATGTGATTACTCTTAATTGAAGTGTTGGAAATTATTATAGATCATTTTAAATTATTAAAGTTATTAAATGCATTTTTTTGCTTCATAAAAAAATCCAAATTGGAGGGTTTTCCAGCATAAAAATCACGTTTAACCCTTTCTTTTTTTATCTTGTGCTCCCTGCTCTGCTCTCCACTACTCTGCTCTGCTGCTGAAAGCTTGCTTTAATCTTCAGCTTCTACACTTTTCTCTGTTTTCTTCTCTTTTACTCTCTTCACACTTACTAATCCACTTTTAGTCTGCTTCCTCTTTGCTCTACACACCTATTAACTCACTGGCAGGCCCCAGTCTGTAAGGATTGGCAACAGGACTTCAGCCAGCATCACCACCTACACCGGCACCCCACAGGGATGTGTCCTCAGCCCCATCCTTTACACGCTGTTTACCCACGACTGTGTCGCCTCACACAAGGACAATATCATCCTGAAGTTCGCTGATGATACCGCGGTGATAGGACGCATCACTGGCGGAGATGAAGCGGCCTACAGGAGTGAGGTGACCAGGCTGGTGTTATGGTGCGAAGACAACAATCTCGCTCTCAACACGGTCAAGACAAAGGAGCTGATAGTGGACATGAGAAAGGGGAGGAGACCTCATCAGCCACTGTTCATCCGGGAACTTGAAGTGGAGGGAGTGAGCAGCTTCAAATACCTGGGCGTCCACATCAGTCAGGACCTCACATGGACAATAAACACAACGCAGCTGGTCAAAAAGGCTCAACAGCGGCTGTACTTTCTGAGGAGACTGAGGAAGTTTGGGATGTCTCCCAAGATCCTCAACAACTTCTACAGCTGTGTGATCGAGAGCCTCCTGACCAGCTGCATCACCGTGTGGTACGGCAGCACGACTGTGGCAGAGCGCAAACGTCTGCAGAGAGTGGTGAAGACTGCTGAGAAGATCATCAGGACTCCACTGCCCTCCCTGCAGAGCATCTACCACCACAGAGTCCACAGGAGAGCTGCATCCATCCTCAAAGACTCCACCCATCCCCAGCATGGACTGTTCACACTTCTGCCCTCAGGCCGGAGGTACAGAAGTGTAAAATGCAAGACCACCAGGTTAAAGAACAGTTTCTTCCCCACGGCCATCAGACTCTTGAACACACCTAAGGAATGACCCTGCCTTCAGACTCTAAACACAACTCAGGAATAACCCTGCACTTTACTTCAACATGTTTACATTGCAGCCGTCACTTTACTGTTAATCTTTTTTTAATATATATAGTTAATGTCCATAACTGCATTATTTCGCACTTGCACTTTTTTATACATTTCTTTGCTTAAGTAACTTTTATTTTTTTATGTCTTTGACAATTAGTTTAATATTTATAACCTTATTGTATTTTTTTGCACTTTTTCTATCTTCTATTTGGCATTCTTGGCGAAGAGCAAAGAAAGAATTTCATTGTACACTGAAACCCGTTTCTGTACTGTACATATGACAATAAACTCTTTGAATCTTGAATCTTGAATTTGAATCTTAATCCACTCTCAGTCTACTTTTATAGACTTTTTCCTCAGGTTTGCTGGATTAGCTGTTTGCTGCTGCAGTTTGTTTGTGTAAGTTTCTAATTTCAACTGAAACAAGGTGAGTGCTTTTTTTCTCCATGGCTTCTGCTCAGGTTTACACCTGTTTAGAGTGTGGCATGTTTAGCTTAGATCCCTTATCCACCGATACTGGTAACAATAGTGGTATTTGTACTAAGTGTGAGATAGTTAGCACCTTGGTGGATAAGGTGAATAAGTTAGAGCTGCACGTCCGGGGTTTAATAAGGGATAGACAGCAGGATTCACTGTTAGCAGCCCCGGGTGTCTCAGGGAGAGTTAGTACCCCCTCGACTCCGGCCTTAGAGCCCTCACAGCGGGGCTATCAGTTTGTGAGGTTAAATGATATGTCTTCCAGTTATACCAAGGTAAGATATGGAATTCCACAAGGCTCTATATTAGGACCGTTATTATTTACATTATATATGCTCCCACTGGGCAAAGTTATTAGAAAACACAATGTGAATTTTCATTGTTATGCGGATGACACGCAGCTCTTCATATCAGCCAAACCTGATGACAGAGTGAGATTAAAGAAAATCGAGGATTGTGTAGAAGATGTAAAATCATGGATGTCGCACAACTTCCTCCTATTAAATAGTGATAAAACAGAAGTTCTCCTATTAGGCCCCAAAGCTGCTAGAAATAAATTATCAGACTTAATGCTAAATCTGGCTGACTTCTCAGCCACCCCTGGTTCAACAGCTAAAAACCTTGGAGTTATTACAGATTCAGATCTAGCATTCGATAAACACATATCTAATGTTACTAGAACAGCTTTTCTACACCTCCGTAATATTGCCAAGCTAAGAAATGCCCTATCACTGCATGACGCAGAAAAATTAGTACATGCCTTTATTACCTCAAGGCTAGATTATTGTAATGCGCTACTGTCTGGATGTTCCGGCAGTAACTTAAATAAACTTCAGCTAGTTCAAAATGCTGCAGCCAGGGTCCTTACTAAAACTAGAAAATTTGACCATATTAGTCCAGTACTATCAGCACTGCACTGGCTTCCAGTCAAATTCCGCATAGACTATAAAATTCTCCTGTTAACGTATAAAGCCCTACACGGACTCGCTCCTGAGTATTTACAAGACCTCATCTCCTGTTATGAACCACCGCGATTACTTAGATCTCAGGGTGCTGGTTTATTAGTAGTTCCTAAAATTCAGAGGAGCTCTGCAGGAGGAAGAGCTTTCTCTTATAAAGCGCCTCAACTCTGGAATAATCTCCCCGAATATGTTCGGGACTCAGACACAGTCTCAATCTTTACGTCTAGACTGAAAACTTACTTGTTTAGTTTAGCTTTTGGTAATTAATGTTTTTCCCTTTAGATAAGGCTGCAGATCCAGGGGTTCATGGACAGAGGGAATTGTGGTAAACTGAGATGCTGGTGCTGTTGTTCTCCCACTGCACACGGTCACTCAGGTTTGTGGACGGTGGAGTGGGTGGATGCCAGTGTTTCAGGGAGCCTCCATGTCTATGTTACCTTCTGGCTCTCTGCCTTTAGTTAGGCTGTTTTATTCAGTTCTGCCGGAGTCATTAGATAATCACACTCTGATACTGTTTTATATTCTCTGTTTTACATAAATCCAGTCAAAACTAATTCCATCTCTCTGCCTTCCTCCGAGTTACTGACTGCCCACCTGTCTGACCCGATACTGAGGGATGTTGGACCCTCAGGCTCTCATGTCCTCTGTCTGGCCAGACTGGAAGTTTCTGAAGTCAGCTCTTCTCCATCCACCACCACAGATCAGCTGCTCATCATCCATCTTACTCTATAAGCCATTAGTGGAGCTGCTATACACCTGAATATATAAAACCTATGTGGATGTATAAAAGACTTTTTAAAATTAATTTAAAAGCCATTTGACCAGTGGTAGGATGGTCCCCCCTTTAATGTGAGTCTTGGTCCTCCCAAGGTTTCTTCCTCCTCCTGCAGCTCTGAGGGAGTTTTTCACTGGGGGTTCTGTATTATGTATTTTCTATGTTTAATGTTTTGCCTGATTCTTTGTCCTGTAATCATGTTTCTGTAAAGCTGCTTTGTGCCAACACCAGTTGTAAAAAGCGCTATACAAATAAATTTGATTTGATTTGATTTGATTTGTTGCACCGAACACTAAATGAGACTAACTGTTGTTCATCAGAATAGAGAATAAATCAGCCAATAAGTTTACAAGACAATGAAAGATTAGCTTAGCCCCGCCCACTTCACTGGAAAAAAAAACGGCAGCTCAGGCATTAGAGTGTGGCAATAAGAGCTTATTTTTGCATTTTTAATGTGATTTATAGTTTTTTTACTGTGTATGAATAGTTTCTCACATAAAACGGTCAATATCAAATAAAAAATAAAAATGTTAAACACAGGCTTCCAATACAATAGACATTTATTAATTAATTTTAATTTAAGGATTTAACTGGACTTTATATTAGAGTATTTGATTCTCATTTTTTGTGCATTACAGGCAGAAAACAGCAGTTTTATATATTTCTTAAAATATATATTTTCCATAACTGGAATATAACTTAGGTCTGAAAGGTTTAAGGTCATTCACAGTATCTCAATCAATCAGACTTTAATTTGACTAGGCCAAAAAAGTTTCTATTGCAGCTGTTTTTATATTAGTAATAATTTTAGAGGATTTTGTTTTCCGTCCATCTTTTTTACTGTATTGCGATCAAGTTTTAAATGAGTTCAAGAAGGAAAAACACTTTTTTACTGTTTACTACATAATTTTATATGTGTCCCTTAATCGTTTTTATGTTTTTAATATTAATCTACAATGTAGAACATAAATAAAATAAATAAATAAAGCATAAAAACACTAAATAAGAATTAAGGGTGTGTCCCATTCAGCCTGAAATTCTTACTTCTATTGTTCTTACAGCTCATTCGTCCCACCCTCACTATATCCACACACACCACACACACACACACACACACACTCTGTGGTGGGTGGAGGTGTGTGTGGTGGCGATGGTAACACAGGGGGTTAAGTGATAGCGCTTAAGGTATCCATTAGCTAATGGGTTGGTGCAAGTGTGTGTTCACCCCCCCACTCACACACACACACTCACACACACACACACACACACTCACACACACACGCACACTCACACACACACGCACACTCACACACACTTAACCCCTGGGTGTACACCCCTCCTCCACCCCTCTATCACTCTCTCTCTCTCCAATGCAGGCGGTGATTGATAGATGAAGAAGTGTAAATATAATGGGCGGAGACACGCTGTAAAAAAAAAAAAAAGAAAAATAAATTATATATATATATATATATATATATATATATATATATATATATATATATATATATACATTTTTTTATTGTATGGCAGCAGGGGTTCCAGATATATACCATTAAAAAATAATCAGTTTATAACCAGGGTTATAAACCAGAGTAACATAAGTCTGAGTGTTTAATAGATAAAAATCTATATTTATTATTTCTCTTCTTTTCTATCATTATGTATATATGTTTTTTTTAGCTATTTAGTTATTTATTTAGCTATTTTTCCCCTTGCTCTATTGTTTTTGTTTCTTGTCCCTGATAGACAGTCATTTTATCAAGTAATTTTCCTATTGGTTGATACTGAACCCAGCCGGCCAATCGGGTGGCGGCTTGTAGAGACGTGTGAGCGCGCGGGAGTTCACCTGCTGTAAAACAGAGAAAAAACAAACAGTTTTAAACAGTTTTAAAGTTAAAAATAAGTGATAACAGCTGATTAAACAGCTTTAATAACGTGTCTCCGAACAGACAACGCGAGGTGGGAAGACTTTAAATCGACGAGCGACAAGTTTATTACACTTTCAGCACTGGTGAGCAGCAATGCTAATGTTGTGTAGATTTATACTGTAGAAGCTAATGCTACCTCTGTGTATATATGTGTTTGAATTTAAATAGCGACAGTTTAAGTGTTTTATGTTCAATGTATATGTTTAAAACTGTTAGAGTGAACAAATAGTGAGTTTTGAAGGATATATATATTATATTTGTAAAGTTTTTGAGAGTTTTGGGGCTTTGTGCTGCAGAAATTTACCCTGTTTATACTAAATAACGCTAATATTTTATTTTCGGTGCATAAATGTTGTAAATATAGTGGTTAAATGTAATTATTTTGTGTGAATACTGCAAATAATGTACATATGTTAAAAGGCAACTAAACCCCCAGATTTTAGCTGACTCCACCCTCACCTTAAATAGGTGGGCACTGGGTGATGTATGGGTTTAGGGGTGGGGCAGGAGGGAGAGCTGATTGGGCTGAGCAGTGTGCCTCTGATAAGCAGGTGTGATATGTTTTATTACTTTAAAGAAACACATTTCAGCTATTAAGGAAAAAATACGATTTATGGTTTAGTGCCTCTTTAATCCTGTTTATGCTGAATAACGCTAGTATTCTTATTTTTCTTAATGTATAAATGTTATAAATATAGTGGTTAAATGTGATTGTTCATTTTGAACATTGGAAATATTGTACATATGTTGTTTGTGAACTACATTTTGTTAAAAATACTCTTTATGTTTATTATATGGACTCTGAATTAATAATATTGATATGGCCTTTTTATAGATCAGTTTTTTTGATCGGATGATCAATTTGGACCAATCACTTTGATGGCGAGCCTCCCAGACCCCTAACCTAGAGGGGTTTCTACGTTTTGTGGACGACCTTCAGACTGACCCCTGATTCGTTGAGTTGAGCCGTGGTTGAACAGGTAAGAGGAAAAATTACCTTAAAAAAATTAATGGAGTAAAATTAGTTATATCACCTGTGGGCATAAAAAAAGAAAAGAACATTAAAACACACACACACACACACACACACACACACACACACTCTCTCTCTGTATTGTTGTTAAACTTTAAATTCATTTCTAATTGGTATATTTACACTGTTCTGAGTTATATTGAACATATTGAATAATTGTGTAATAGTTTAATTTATTTTTCTATTTTCTTACCTGTTACTATATTTCTACTGTAGCATTTGAGTATATATTTATTATATATAAACAGATATAATTATTTCGTATGTACGTTTGTACGTAATGTACGCATTACAGATACAAAATGGTATGGTAAATTATTGTTTTTTTGTTTTTTTCTTGTTGTTTTTAGTTTTTTTGTTTTTTTAAGCGCTTAGGTGCTTTTATCTGGGGAGCTGTTTACTTGTGATAAACAGATACTGTGTGTTTTTAGCTTATTTTTAAAAGAGGTTACAGTCTGAGAACATCTCACACCTTCTGAGAGATTACAGTATTTCATCTTACTGCAATATATAGAATCTTAAAAAGCTGCTTCCCCATGTTTTAGTTCTGATTCAAACCAAAAAATCTATATTTTCAAACTTCTTAGTTCATCTCTGTTGTTAAAAAAATGTTATAATGTTTGTATTAACCCATAAGAGCGCAAACACAGTTCTGAATATTGACCATATATATATATAAATGTTGAATATTAACAATATATAAAATTCCTAATTTAATCAGTTAAATGAATTAATGTGTTGAATTAATTAGTGTTGTAATAAAGAAAGAATAGTTTAAGGTTAAAGTCTCCGTGTAACATAAACAGTTGTACAATTACAATTACAATTTAGCGGGTTGTATTTTAAAATTTTGCTATTAAAGCGTTTATTTGAATGGTTAAATGGTTGGAACAGAGTTGTAGAAGCTAAAATACACGTTTTAAAAGCTAAGAGCTAGTTTCATTTCATCTGAAGAAATAACACTAAAGCTCTTTTACATTGTGTAAATAAAATAGTTAAAATAGTGATGATCTCAGGATGATCAGTACTTAGGAACTTTATTAATGAGTTAAAGTGAAGGACAGCTGTATTTGCTGAACTTTACACTGATTTTTGAGATCATAACTTTTTTTTTTTGCTGCCAAAAATAATATATATAATACAGTAAAACAAAATATTTGCTATTTTTCACAGTTATGTTCCTGATAATTGACAGGTAAAAGCTGTTAAACTGTTAAACCCAGCGCGTGACAGCCTGAGGGGCGGAGCTACTGTTATTATACCTTAATTGCTGCTCCGCCCCCTAATTACAGTGACAGGTGTGCTGCTGTCTGGGAGGATGATGATGAGTCTTTTTAAAGTGGTTTTCCACTAAAACCGAGACACGCAGACCAGTACAGACACCTGTTACATATATTCATACTGTAATATATATATATATATATATATATATAGATAGATAGATAGATCGATACTTTTTTTATCCCGAAGAAAATTTAGGCATTCAGCAGCAACAACACAATACAATAAGAAACATATTCAAACATAAAAAACACAGAAGAATAGAAAAAAAAAAAAAAAAAAATATATATATATATATATATGTATATATAAGGGCATGAAAAACTTTCTATACAAGGTAAGAATCGCACTGTAAACGGAGCAGTGCAGTAGATGTTGCTAATGATCATTAAATAATTAACAGAGCAAAGTGCAAGCTGCAATGACATAACTGTAACTGATGTGCCATATAAATATACATATAAATATAAATATGCATTCAAAACAAATATATTTCTGTAAAGTGAGTATGTGAATACCCAATCATGAGTAAAGTGTACTTGAATGTAAGTGATGTTGGGGAAGTGATAGTGAACCGGTCACAGTACCTGTCAAATGTTTAGACACATTTTCTCATTTAATAGCCTATCCTGATGAGTGCCAGTTTCATCATCATAAAGTTTTTGGTGGTCTTTGCGGTGACTGCACTTGAGGATACTTTCAAAGTTCTTGAAATTCTTAAGTATTTGTTGTATGAGTATGAGTAGTTGTTGCTTCTCATAATCTGGATTCGAACATTACTTAAATATTCACTATTCACTGTATACCTGTAACTCTACCTCTTCACTACTTTACTTTAACTGATGCTCTCAAACACTTTATTAAGAGACAAGAAATTCAGGTAATTAACTCTTCTACAATATACAACAAATATTATGGGACATTTTTATTTTTTGGTTTGTTTGTAATTAGTCCTGTAACTATGACTACATTATCGTTACGACTTATCGTTCAATAAATGTACATGACCTCAATCATTTTAATAATCGTGATATCATCCGTTGATTAGCCCCGCCCTCCTCTCCCACACGCACCCCCCCATCCCAGCTCTATATAAAAAAATTGCAACCAAAAAATAGAAATAAAAAACAATAATTATTCTCACACTGCGTATTTATTAAAAAAAAATATATATATATATATATTGGTCGTAAAATGCCCAAAATATTGTTTTTTCGCAATAATTTCTGGGACAACATATCGTTCACATTATTACACATTATTGTGACAGGACTATTTGTAAGTAGTTGTTACGGGTTATTTTTGCAGTTTTAGGTGAAAACGCAGGTGAGGGCAGGTGACGGGACAGGTGTATGACATCATCAGATTAAAGCCGAGGCAGGAAGCAGATGGAACAGGAAGTGGGACCTGGTCCTGAAATGAGACGCTCCAAACAATGACATCAGCGTTTAGCGACATATGCTAACTATTGATCCGCCTCCTCTCAGCGCATCGCCCCAATCATCTAATCTAATCAACACTTTAACAGAAAAGCTTCAGATCCATCTAAACTCAATTCTGTTCTCCTCCATCTGCTGCAGAAAAACCAGAGCAACACTTTATACCTGAACAACCAATTAAAACATGCCTGGAGATCAACAATTTTACATATTAATAAAAAATGCGTTTATTTTTATGTCGCTTTTTATACTTAAAGGCAAATTAAAATGCTCTACATAAAGAAAACCTAAAACTCAAAGTGAGAACAAGTTTAAAAGAAGGTTGTTAGAAATGAGATGAATTAAAAGAATAAAAAGTGATGCAAACTAAAAATACAATATATAACATTTATAACAAACTTTACATTTATTTAATAAGAATATAAGCAATACATTTAAGACATAATACAGAAACAATAATTACATAAAGCGACAAGCTCTTAATTATAATTAAAAGAATAAAAAGTAATGCAAACTAAAAATACAATATATAGAAGACATTTAAAACAAAATTTAAATCAATATAATAAAAATATAAGCATTACAAAACAATAGAAACAAGCTACAAGTGTCACGTCTTGGCCTCGTCTCGTGTCTCTGTGTGTCTTCCCCACGTGACCTGTGCTCCCCTGTGTCTCCCGTCTCAGTACTTTTCCACCTGTGTCTAATTTGTAGCTCCGCCCCTTCCCCAGGTGTTTCCAATTCTAGTGTGTTTTATGTTACTATAAATAGCCCTCCTCTGCCACCTTGTCCTCCGTCGGTCTTTGCACCTTCCTCTGTCGTTTGTCTCGCCACGTTTACTATAGTTTGTTCATGGTTTCGTTACGCTCTATGTATTTCTTGTATATTTCTAGTCACGTTTCTTGCCTGTTTGTTTCTTTGTTTATTTGTATATATTCACGTATTTATCCTTTGTACATATTCCCTTACCTTGGTTTGTACTTATCTGTTTAGTTTAGCTCTTTGTTTGTTTTCCCTGTTTGTTTATGTATATATATATATATTCGTTATTCCCCTGTTTGTTTGTTTGTTTACTTGTTATTTATTAAAGTCTGTCTTACCCGCATTTACGTCCGCCTCCCGTCTGGTTCCCGCGTTACAACAAGCTTTTCATTATAATTAAAAGAATAAAAAGTAATGCAAAATAAAAATGACAAAATATAACTTTTAAAACAAAATGTAAATTAATATAAAAAGAAGATGAGCAATACATTTAAGACATAATACAAAAACAATGTTTAAATAAAGCAACAATGCCAAATTTTATAATGAAAAGAATGAAAAGTGGTGCAAACTAAAAATACAATATATAGAAGACACTTAAAACAAAGTTAAAATGATCTAAAATCAGAATATAATAATACATTTAAGACATAATACAGAAACAATCTAAAAAAAAAAGCTACAATAAATTTATAATTAAAAGAATGAAAAGTAATGCAAACTAAGAATAGTGTAGAAAGCGCGGGTAAATAATTTATACTAATCACATCCGGTATTCACACAGATAATACACGGAATAATAGTAATATCTAATTTTACAGTTCTGTATCAATTTAATTATTAGTTTAGATTAGTAAAGATTGGTGTCAGAAGTGGCTCAGTTAATGCTGTGTTTAAGCCCCGCCCACTAGATAGCAGTGTTGTTAGATCACACTGCTCTGATTGGATAAAAAGTAAACTTTTCTTTTATTCAGGTTTTATAAATATTATCTAAAATTTTATTTAAAAAAATGCAATATCACTCAATATTTAAAAGTTAAAAATAAAGTAAATGTATAATGAAGTGATCCAGACTATGAATTCCAAATGTAATCAGTTAAATACATTAGGCGGTTGAGGTATGTGTTTTTTTTTTTTTTTTTTTTTTTAGTATTGTAATAAAATATTCCCTCTTCTTCCCTCATATTAAGGTTCTTGATGTAAAATAAATGACCCAACAACAATTTAACAGGTTTTATTTTAATATTTTGCTGTTTATTTGTGTTTATTTGAATGGTTAAATGGTTGAAACAGACCTGTAGAAGCTAAAATACAATTTTTAAAAGCTAAGTTTTATAGTTTTATCTAAAGAAATCAGTTCAGTTAGCTGTTTAGAAATCTGGGAAATCTCCAGAGTATTGATTTCTACTCCTCCTAAAATCAAAGTCTTGGGTTCTCTTTTACAGTCAGTTCTCCTGCAGGTGTGGAAGCTGTCCGCTCCCTGTGCTGTGTGTACGGTCACTTGATTGGTTCATTTTGTAAGCTACCGCTTATACATATACTGTTGCTTCCCTTTCCATCAGTATATCCATCAGTCAGTATATATGCTAATAAAGCACGCTGTGATAGGACTGGAGCGAGGGTACTGTAATCAGTACTAAGCGCAGCTTTGTGGAGTGAGTGCAGGTATTGACAGCATGGTGACACGCCCACGGCTCTGGATACTTCGGTTTATTGGCTGAAGGTCAGCTTCTGCCCGCCCACACTGGCAGATCTGAGATCTTGCCCCTCCCCCACGTGTTTCCACGGCGATGATGTCATGTCGTGGCCCAAACACACTAAATAATTGAGATAATTACAATCCCATGATGTCACCTTGAGCCCCTTAAATATTTGATGAGGCGTTTCCTGTGGGTCACGCGGGCCCAGCGTGAACCTTAAAGCCACCGTAAAACTTGCGTTAATGGTCTGGAGACCCTTTAGCACAGAACGATAAATCTGCTGTCCCTCGCTTTTGTTCTCTCTCTATTTCTCTCTCTCTCTCTTTCTCTCTTTAATTCTGTTCATCTCGCTCTGAGTGTCTCTTTCTTTGTTCTTGTTCTGTTTAAATCCAGGCACACAGTTTTTGATTTAACCCTGATTGTTGCACCTTCTGTTCATTTTCCAGTCAGAAAATTTTTGTCAAATTGTTTATGAATATCAGATGAATAATTTTAAGTACATTTGAAATAAAACCAAACACAAATAATTCTTTAACTTCCTAATTGAGCTCCTGAGCTGATTGGTCGATACAGAAGATACTAGGGCTGGGTTTTGTTTTAAAAAAAATGTAATACTGGTAATGATACTATAATTTGAATTCTGTACCAATACCCAAAAAATACTTTTATCAAACGATACCTTTGTCTAAATTGCAACCAAAAAATAGAAATAAAAAACAATAATTATTCTCACACAGCGTATTTATTAAAAAAAAAATTATATATATATATATATATCTTTCTGGATCTTGTTGGAAAGAACAGTGAGCACAGTAGTTTTTGTGACAATTTATTTAGGGTTAGTCGATTAGTCGATATAATCGACAATGTCGATTATTTAAATTTGTCGGCTACAAATTTCATTGTAGACTAAACATTTGTAAGAGTTTAAATTCAACTTAGTTTGTGTCTCCAAAAGTACCCAAACACAACAGATTTTATATTTACTTACTAAATATCAGTACTTTCCACGTATGAACAGCATTCAGATATTTACATGCCTATTAAATCTCATGTTCAGCTGTTTTTAATCTTTTAATAAATGGAGAACATGGCAGAAATAATCGTTGACTAATCGACTAATCGAAAAAATAATCGTCACATTACGACTACTAAAATAATCATTAGTTGCAGCCCTGCTGTACTATGTAGTATGTATGATTATAAATAAGGAGCACTGACAATTTTTGGGAAAATTAGGGCGTTTTTACACCAGCACTATTTGGTTCAGTAAAGCTTTAATGCGGTTTAATTGATCAGGTGTGAAAACAATAATCACACTCGGGTTAAGATCAAAAGAACCAGATCGAGAGGAGATGCTAGAGGAGATGATCTTGGTCCCAATCGAACTCTGGAGCGGTTTACTTGTAGTGAGAACGTGATCCGGTCTCTCAATATGACTCAGATATTAAATAAAGTCCATTTAAGTTAAACTGCTGATAAAGTGCAGTTTAATCTGATATATTAGCCAGAAAACACATCATAATTATGAACAAATGCTGCTCCATGCTGTTTACACGCACTGTCTAATAGTGCGAAAAATACAGTATTGAAATTGATCAGTAAACTTTAGGGCTAATTCCCAGCACTAACAGATAATAATAATAATTTTATGATTATGATTCAGTATTTCCAGATATAACAGTTCAACTCTCCTCTATAAATCTGTATTTCCATCAGTCCAGTTCTCTGCAGTGGGTGAAGGAGCAGGTCTTGCCCAATTCTCACCCCGGCAGCGTGGCGTTGGCCTGAACAGCCTTCTTTTTTTGGGGCATGTACCGTTCTTACACAACACCACATTCATCCCGGATCAGAACACGCCGAGCGGGAGGAAGCCAAAGGCAATACGAGCCGAGCCGAGGCCCGAGCGCCCGGTACCGAGGTCCAGCGCCTTCAGGAGATTGTGCAAGTTACAGATTTATTCAGAGCAGTTTATACCGGAGGAGACGTGAGGTTTAATCCAGAGTCCTGCGCTGGTTTGCTGTATTCAGTGCGGTGGTATTTAGTGCCAGATATTGACCAACCGCGCTCCAGAGTGAGACGTTGTTGTGGAGGATTGTGACATCCGACTCTTGGCCCCGGTGTTGCGTCTAAGCGGGGGTTCGTCTTCCAGCAACGCGGTTCCTGAGATAACACTGCAAATGATGATTTCGATGATTTCAGAGAAAATAAGACAGGCGAAGGTCACGCTGTTGTTGTAGTTGTTGCAATAAATAAAGCTCTGGCATCATCATCTCTCTCTGGCACTGGTTTAAATTGATGATGACATTTTTGAGGGATTTACTTTTAGGGTTTTATTTGTGGTGTTATTATACATTAATACGAAAACGTAATTCAATTTTTCAATTTTTAAAACAATTGAAAGGAGGCTCTAGTTTAGACTAGACCGTTGGATCCTCTGTTCTGGATATAAGATGAGATTGAGCCGGTTGGGTTTGGAGGTTCTAGATCAGTGGCCTCAAACTCAAATTTTATCTGGGGGCATGTCGCGGTGTCGTATCTCCCGGCTCGCCGGTGGGCGTGTCCGTGTGGGCGTGTCCCTGTGGGCGTATCCGTGACGTTTTTTTAAATTCAAATAAAGCTACAGATGTAGTAAATCAAAAGTTTAAGATTTTAAATTTTTAATCAAACTCACTGTGATCTATAGTTCTATAAATCCATATTCCACCGTTTTCAGCTTCTTTTCTGTGGTTAAAAGGCAGCTGTTCTGTGTGTGTGTGTGTGTGTGTGTGTGTGTGTGTGTGTGTGTGAAGTCGCTGTGTGCTGTTTCCTGATTGGCTGGACGCAGCGCTGCAGCCAAATTCATTTGAATGAATTTGAGCTCTGCTGAACTTTTTGCCAGAAGGCGGGGCTGCGCTCAACGCAACCCAGCATGCACCACGACATGCAGAGGCTCTCTCCATTTAAATGAAAGGGAGAACTAACATTTAATTTCAAGTAGTGGGTCACAAAATATCGTTCTGCGGGCCGCAATTTTTACATTTGAGACCCCTGTTTTACAGGTTCTGTATGGATCCTGCAGCACATTTACCCACAGATGCTGCTACAGCTGGGCCTATAGATCTTGTAGCTCTACCACTCATTTTGTTGCAGTAGTGTATTCAGTGTTTTGTCATATCACCAAGAGTATAATTATCTCCAAAAATACCATACAATATGTGTGTGTGTAAATATATATCTGAATATATCTACACTGATGGGCGTGGTGGTCTGGAAACGAGGTGACACAGACACAGTCGGTACTAGCCTAGCATCACATAGGCTCATCAATAGCTCCTCCCACTCCAGTTTAAACTGCCAACAATGATCTGTACTCTCTACCGTACTCTCTCTCTCTCTCTCGCTCTCTCTCTCTCTCAGACTCCGGCTGCTGATGGAGAAACAGCAGCATGACCTACTGTACTCTCTCTCTCATGTATATATGTATGTATATATACCACCTACCTCAACTGTTATATTGCCCAGGAGGACACTAGGCTAGCATTAATGGTTAAAAAAGCGAAACTCTCATTCTTTCTCTCTTCCTCTTTCTCTCTCTCTCTCTGTCTCTCTCAGACTCTGGCTGCTGATGGAGAAACAGCAGCATAGCCTGCTGTACTCTCTCTCATATATATATATATGGTGTATATATATATATATATCCACCACCTACCTCAACTGTTATATTGCCCAGGAGGACACTTGGCTAGCATTAATGGTAAAAAAAAAAAGCGAAACTCTCACCCTCTTCCTCTTTCTCTCTCTCTCTCTCTCTCTCTCTCTCTCTCTCTGTCTCTCTCTCAGGGTCCCGTGGGAAGGGTCCAGGATCAGCATGGGGATTTCATGAGCCATTCATCACAATGAAAACACTTAAAACACATGCAGGCCCTCTCCCATAATCACTCAACATTCATTTGGCGGCCCCCGAGGCAGCCCACAGCCCCGATAACATCTGCATGTGTGTGTGGAGAGTGAGTGTCTGTGTGTGTAGAGTGTGTGTGTGTGTGTGTGTGTGTGTGTGGAGAGTGTGTGGTGTAGGTCTGGTGACAGTATTGTTATAGTATTATTATAGTACAGGTTGATTTTTTTTAAAAGTTTTTATAGAAATTGGGTAGATGTAAAGATGTAACTAGATTGCAGTTCCTGCAGAAACTGAGAGTGTGGTTGCAGTGCTGGCTGGTCTCTGTGGTGGTTGCTATGGTGTTGCTAAGTGGTTGCTAGGTGGTTGATAGGTGGCTGCTAAGATGTTGCTATGGTATCTATGGTGGTTGCTATGGTGTTGCTAAGTGGTTGCTAGGTGGTTGCTAAGGTGTTGCTATGGTATCTGGTGGTTGCTATGGTGTTGCTAAGTGGTTGCTAAGGTGTTTCTATGGTATCTGTGGTGGTTGCCCCATTCATTCTATGGGGCGACTTCATACAACAATTGTACGAAAACCGTACGTTTTATCATTTCGTGCAGCATATTTTCGGAAAGAAGGCCACAAGTTCTATTGACCGTCAGGATTTCATCTTCGTATCTCAAAAATTGTGATGTGCATACCGTATTTTCCGGACTATAAGGCGCACTTAAAAACTTTTAATTTTCACAAAAATTGACAGTGCGTCTTATAATACGGTGCGCCTTTTGTATGGATTTTACCCGTCAGGTTGTAAGGAGCAGTAAACACACACTCCGTGCAGCGTTATACAGAGTTTCAGTGCTATACAGAGTCCAGAGCCGTGCAGCTCCGAGGCTGGAGCAGCAATAGCATTAGCTAGCTTATTCACTGTTCAGAGATCAGTATTATCTAAATTTTACCCGTCAGGTGTAAGGAGCAGTAAACACACACTCCGTGCAGAGCAGCAATAGCATTAGCTAGATGCTAACCGCTTAGCTAGCTAGCTTTTTCACTGTTCAGAGATCAGTATTTTCTAAATTTAGCACTTTTAATACTGCTGGAGCAGTATTATTAGAGTTAGATGCTAATCGCTAAGCGTTCACCGTTCAGAGGTGAGTTATCGGCCTGTAAATCTGTGCTGCTTTGCCTGGCTAGCATTAGCTAGATGCTAAGCGCTAACTCTCTCAGAGGTGAGTTTTATCAGCCTGTAATCTGCTTGTTTACCGTGTTAAAACAAGCTACGGGGGACGAATCGCTAGCTAATATCTCACTGTCTTACCAGAACACGCAGGATTACTCAGTGTAACGCTGTCGTTTAAGTTTGGGTTAACTTTACTAGTTTAGGTGACTAGCTAGCGTGCTAGCGGATAGCTATGCTAACGCTGGTGCAGCAAGCCTTAGTGGACATCTGGAAATCTAAGCTTACTGTAAATAAACTGAAGCACGTTACTCACCCAAATAAACAGTTTTCAGGAGAGGAATCTGTGTAGATTAATATCCAGCACTCGTTTGACTTTGAAAGAGCTAGATTTATATATACTGAGACGCTCCACCGGCAAGCGACCACCCCCGGTGGGGGAAGGGAAACATGGCGCCACCCCTGTTCACTTTGATATAGGCACCCTTTCTAGTGTCACTTAACGCGCCTTATAATGCGATGCGCCCTATGTATGGAAAAATAGCAGAAAATAGGCGTTCTTTGATAGTGCGTCTTATAATACGGTGCGCCTTATAGTCCGAAAAATACGGTACTTCTCCCAAAAAGCACACATTAACGAAGTTTTTACGAAATTCTAAGCTGTATACAAGCTCACCATTCCCGATGTGGATGCACATTTTAGCGTTGGAACGAAGTCGATATCTCAAAAACTGCTGCCTGAGTTAGCCGGACAAACATCCGGACAAAAATCCTACTGCAATCACACTAACAAATTATTAATAAATTGTTAATAAATAGTAAAAATACTACAGTACTAAATTACACATATCTGCTGCATACTGGCCTTCTGTTATTAATATCTCTGATAATTCATCAGGATATTGCAGTTCTGGTTGTAAAGTTGCATCTTAAAACAGTAGTTTACTGAACTTCAACTTTACACACATTTCCCTCTTTATCCCACAAGCAGAGAGAGAGAGGCATTTCTGGAGTTTTATCTTGTTTATCTAAGTCAGGAAATTACTCAGAACAGACACAGACAGTACTAGTTTAGCCCTACTTATCAATAGCTCCTCCCACTCCACACTGTGGACAGTGATAAACTGTACTGTACTCGCTCTCTCTCTCTCTGTCTCTCTCCCTCTCAGACTCCGGCTGCTGATGGAGAAATAGCATGACCTACTGTACTCTCTCTCTCTCTCTCTCTCTCTCTCTCTCTCTCTCAGACTCCGGCTGCTGATGGAGAAGCAGTATGGTATGATCCGCTCTGAGCTCTATAGAGCTGTTTTTAGTGATGTTCACAGTGTAAATCAGGTCAGTGTCTTGTCGAGTGGTCTCTTGGCTCTGAGGAGCAGCACTGTTGTTTTGGTAAGGCGAGCGTTAGGTCATCGTCCAGCTGCAAGCTGAAATTCTGTTCAGTGATTTCTGAATCATGTGGTCGGGTCACTGCGACGTAATTCATTCAGCTGCTCTTATCTAGAGTCATATCATCAATAAATAACAAACGCTCTGCAGCAGATCATCCCTGTTCACACCCTGATCTTTATTTAAGCTCACGATCCTCCATCCCACAACTGTTTTATATACACAGGGGTTATATACTGTATCAAACTGCCCTCTCTGTTTTCTTAGTTAGTTTGTGGCTTCTCTTACATAAATGTAATATATGTATATACTGTATATGAGATTGCATTATATACAGCTCTAGAAAAAATAAGATACTACTTAAAAAAACAATGAGTTTCTTTGATTTTACCAACGGGGAGGAAGATGGCTGATCACAAGCCGTCAAACCAACCAAACAGAACTGCTTGAATTTTTGCACCAGGAGTAAAGCAGCATAAAGTTATCCAAAAGCAGTGTGTAAGACTGGTGGAGGAGGAGAACATGATGCCAAGATGCATGAAAAAAAAACGGTGATTAAAAACCAACCAGGGTTATTCCACCAAATATATAAAGATTTCTGAACTCTACTAACTAAACTTTATGAATATTAACTTTTCTTGGCACTATTTGAGCTCTTAAAGCTCAATTTTTACAGACATTTCTTATTTTCTACAAATAAATGGAGAATAAATAAATGGATAGTCTAGATTTCAGGCAGTTTGTGTAAATAATTTGCTCGGTCAACTGATAAAATTTTAGAGTTTGAGCAGCCAATGGTTTCTCACCAAGAGGTACACTAGCTAAAAAAAGCCTCAGAGAACCTTTTTTTAATATATTGAAGCGTGAGAAGCACGCTTCAATATATTAAAAAGTTCCTTGGTGTCCACTTAGCAGATAACCTCACCTGGACCCTGAACACCAGCTCTACAGCCAAGAAAGCCCAGCAGCGTCTCTACTTCCTCCGGAAGCTGAGAAAGGCCCGTCTCCCTCCACCCATCCTCACACTCTTCTATAGAGGGACCATTGAGAGCATCCTGAGCAGCTGCATCATTGCCTGGTTTGGGACCTGCACCGTCTCTGACCGCAAGACCCTCCAGCGTATTGTGAGGACAGCTGAGAGGATCATCGGCGTCTCTCTCCCCTCCATCACGGACATTTACACCACCCGCAGCATCCGCAAAGCAACCAGCATTGTGAATGACCCCACTCATCCCTCACACGAACTGTTCTCCCTCCTGCCTTCGGGAAGAAGGTACCGCAGCATCCGGTCCAGCACGACCAGATTCTGCAACAGCTTCTACCCCCAAGCCATCAGACTCCTCAACTGCAGAGACTGAACTGATGGTTTTTCTGTACATGCACACACACTCTTACCCCACTTACCCCAGAAAATGGAAAGCACTAAAAACCCTACTACCTCACTGGACTCTATTGCACACTGTGTAATAGAGTAATTATTACCTCACCTGGTCTTTTTTGCACACTGCATAATTTGCACATTGTCTTGTTATTTATTATTCTTTGTCTGTATTGTGTTGTATTGTCTGTCTGCACTTTTGTACTGTTGCACTATTGTTCTGTCTACACTGTGTTTATGTGCACCATGGTCCCTGGAGGAACGTTGTTTCGTTTCACTGTGTACTCTGTATATAGCTGAAATGACAATAAAAACCACTTTGACTTTGACTTTGAACGCCCTCTTGTGGCAAAGACTCATATGTGTATGTGATCATAATGGAACTTCGTTCCAACTGCATGTGGAGTTCTGCAGCTGAAATCTGGGGAGAGTTATTTCATTTTTAAAATGATTGTTTGTAGTTTTTACTACTTTTAGTGATTTTTTTTCCCCCTTGGTTTTATACAGTGTAAAATCCCAGCAATCACACTGGAACAAAGCCTGCATTATTCTGGGTTTGCACGCGTCGACCGTAATAAAAATGGGAAATGAAATGAGTTGCGTTGGACGTAACGCAGGTTTAATGATGAATCCGATGTGTTTGATTAAGCTCTACAGTGCCGTGTATGAGTTTCCTGAGTTATGTGCTTTTAGAGGGGCTCACACACTCAGGCCAGTGTTTTTCTACGTTCTTCACAGGAGGCAAGAAAAACTGGAAGGAAGGAAGACCTGTGACATTACTGCATATTTCAAATTTATGAAAGTTGGAATCGCTCCACGTTCCAATACGCTGAGTCCAAGTGGAACTGGAAAAAAAAAATAAAGCGAGAGCAAGAAATACTCATCTGGATGTTATTACAGTCACTTTCACTCTGAGCGCGAGAGTGTGTGTGTGTGTGTTAGCATTTCAAAACGTGACAGCATTAGTGCCATATTTCATAATTATGGTTCATAACATCTGGTGGAGCTCTCAGTCACATTCCTGCGAGAGTGACTTTTCTACACTGGAGTGAAACTCTGAGAGATGTGATCAGTCCTGTTCCTGCAGTTTAACCCTTTAATAACCTGATCCTGAATACGGGCTACAGGTGAAGGTGATAAAAAAAATCAATAAACGTCTATTTTCTGGTCTATTTTCTGTAACTAAAGCTCGTATTTTAGAGGATAAGTTCCCTTTACTTACTGTGTAACTTAATGAGTAAATGAACCAGAATAATTCAAAATATTTACCTACCGGGTCCTACAGGTACTTTACCTATACACACTAAGAAAAGTAAGTACAGATTTGTATTTAAAGCAGCACTAGGTAGGATTTCCTTGATTTTTGATCTTTTTAAATAAGTAAAATTACAGCTTGAAACTCACTGCAGCGCTGCATTGAGGTGTAAGAGGAGGAATAGCGGTGCTCTCGTGTCTGTGCCGGAGCTCCTCTGAGCTCAAACCAGACGACCAACGCTCGCGAGAACTGCGACCTGCTTTCCGACCTTCAGTTCTAACAGTTCTACAAGGACTACTGATTCATTCTTTACAAACTAACATACAGACACTCTGGCAGAAGCTGGAAAGAGACTGAATATGTCTGTGAAAGACAGAAAACGAGAAAGAGAAACTAAAATCCGCCTGAAACATTTATTACACTCTACAACTGTAGGGGGAGCCCACGAGCACAAAATCTCAATCCTACCTTGTGGTTGTGAAACTCTGAGAGAGGTGATCAGTCCTGTTCCTGCAGTTTAACCCTTTAATAACCTGATCCTGAATACGGGCTACAGGTGAAGGTGATAAAAAATCAATAAACGTCTATTTTCTGTAACTCTCTATAATAAAGCTCGTATTTTAGAGGATAATTTCCCTTAACTTACTGTATAACTTCTCTGAATGGACCAGAATAATTCAAAATACTTACCTACCGGGTCCTACAGGTACTTTACATATACACACTAAAAAAATAAGATTTGTATTTAAAGCAGCACTAGGTAGGATTTTATTGATTTTTGATCTTAAAATTACATCTTGAAACTCACTGCAGCGCTGCATTGAGGTGTAATAGGAGGAATAGCGGTGCTCTCGTGTCTGTGCCGGAGCTCCTCTGAGCTCAAACCAGACTCTGTTTTCTGAGGCGGCCGCGACCAACGCTCGCGAGAACTGCGACCTGCTTTCCAACATTTAGTTCTAAGAGTTCTACAAGGACTACTGGTTCATTCTTTACAAACTAACATACACACAGCCATTTTTAACTTGCGTTATGATTCAGTATTATATCCTGTATACTGAAGAAGCCTATAGTAGTTCTGTCAGTGTTTTATCAACAACTGAAAGACAAAACAAATTACACATACTAGTACATTTCAACAATATGTATTGTTTTAAATAGGCCAGTCATAATAATTACATTATCAACCTATCATAAAATAAATGGAAACACCCTCAACACCCTCAATTAAACTTATCGAGTCTATTAATGTGAATCTGTATGTTAACTTTGTTTCAAAATGCTTTTTTTATTCTATTTAATTTTATTTATATTAGATTTGCGCCTGCCTGTCATGCTAATAATTACATGAATGATAAATCGTACAATATATGGAGAAATGTTTTCTGAACTTTGCCTCAATATCAGCTTTGTTTAAAAACAGTAGTTTTCTTTTATTTAATATTATTACTGTATCAGACTTTATGTTGTGGGTAAAATTGATGGGGGAAGTTGCCAATGCTTTTTGTCCCCTGGGGGCTGCTGTATTGGTCCGTCTGGGTCCCGGACCGCGGTCCGCCTATTAGTGACCTCTGTTTTAGAGGATAAGTTCCCTTAACTTACTGTATAACTTCTCTGAATGGACCAGAATAATTCAAAATACTTACCGACCGGGTCCTACAGGTACTTTACATATACACACTAAAATAAATAAGTACAGATTTATACTTAAAAAAGTATAAAGTATGTCGCTGGGGCTGTACCTTATATTGAGGTACAAAAAAGTACCTTTCAGTGAAAGTCCTTTTTTGTACCCATGTTTTTGTCCCAGTAAAGATTATAAAGATTATAAACATTATCATCAACTAAATATTAAAATATATATATATATATAGTTTATTAGTACAGTGATATAGAATACTAAATGTACCTTTTAGCTGCTTAAATGGTAAAAATCTGTATTTATTGCTGTTAGAAATCACTTTGCACGTTAGAAGGAACAAATCTGACCCTGTAAAAAACAATATTATACCTTTTGCAGGTACAATTATAAAGAGTACCTTTGAGTACAAAAAAGTACTCATATCGTACCTCTGTATTTTAGAGTGTACATATAAATAAAGAACAACCAGGAACAAGAGAGAAACAACTAGGTAACTTAACTCTAAAACTTACCTGTACTGTACTTTCCCAACACTTATGGTGTAACTGTTTCTATGAATCAGTAAATCTAAAATACTAATACTGGGTCCTAATCGTACTTAAATGTAGGTATAAATAAAGCACAGGAGATCCTGCAATTTCCCTAAACCTGTGGGGCAATTTTCCTATAAAATAATAATATATAATAATTTTGCCCTTTGTTCATGCCAGTTATGATAGCTTCATTCCAGTCTCACTCCAGGGAATTATTATTATTATTCTAATAATATTAGATAGATAGATAGATAGATAGATAGATAGATAGATAGATAGATAGATAGATAGATAGATAGATAGATAGATAGATAGATAGATAGATAGATAGATAGATAGATAGATAGATAGATAGATAGATAGATAGATAGATAGATAGATAGATAGATAGATAGATAGATAGATAGATAGATAGATAGATAGATAGATAGATAGATAGATAGATAGATAGATAGATAGATAGATAGATAGATAGATAGATAGATAGATAGATAGATAGATAGATAGATAGATAGATAGATAGATAGATAGATAGATAGATAGATAGATACTTTATTAATCCCCACAGGGGAAATTCATTTGTCCAGCAGCAGCAACTATACAAAAATATACAAAACAAAACACAAACCACAGAGTACACACGTCAACAAGAGGTGTTGTACAGCCTTATGGCAGTAGGAATGAACGACCTTCTGAACCTCTCAGTTTTATGTCGCAGCGAAAGGAGCCTGTTACTGCGGCTGCTTTTTTGAGCAGCCAGAGTCTCATGTAAAGGGTGTCTGTTGTTGTTAAGGATGGTTTGCAACAGACACCTCACCCTCTTCTCCACCAGATCCCCCACATAGTCTACTTTCCCACCCATCACAGAACCACACTTTCTGATCAATTTATCCAGCCTGTTACAGTCTCTCACAGTGATGCTGCTTCCCCAACAAGTCACCCCAAAGAACACAGCACTCGCCACGACGGAATGGTAGAAACTGCGCAGAAACTCACTGCAGATATTAAAGGATTTAAGCCTCCTTAAGAAATAAAGTCTGCTTTGTCCTTTTTTGTATACTGCATCAGTGTGCACTGACCAGTCCAGTTTATGGCTAAGGTGCATTCCCAGGTATTTGTAAGATTGAACGGTCTCAATGATTTGTCCTCCCATTTCCACAGGCCTGTGAGAAAATTTCTGTTGACGGAAGTCCACAATCATCTCCTTGGTCTTAGATATATTGAGGATCAGACCGTTTTTCCTACTCCAAGCTGTAAAAGCAGCTACAAGCTCCCTGTACTCCACTTCATTTCCTCCCTTCACACATGCCACTACTGCTGTATCGTCTGAATATTTCTGGATGTGACAAAGTTCAGACTTGTATGTAAAGTCAGCAGTGTACATGGTGAAGAGAAAGGGCGACAGAACTGTACCCTGAGGAGCCCCAACATTGGTCACTATAGTCTCTGAACTGCTGCTGCCCAACCTGACGTACTGTGGACGTTCTGTGAGGTAACTGTTAATCCATGTGATTAACAGCTGATCCACTCCCATCCATTCCAGCTTCTCTCTCAGATTCTCAGGCTTGATTGTATTAAAAGCGCTGGTAAAATCAAAAAACATTATCCTAACGTACCCGCCTGGCTCATCCAGAAATGAGAGAGTTTTGTGAAGCATATACAAAACTGCATCATCAACCCCCATTTCCTCCTGGTAGGCAAACTGTAACGAGTCAACAACCTGCTCCACCTGTGGCTTAAGGACCCTAAGTAAGAGCCTCTCAAAAGTTAATATTAGAGTTTGAAAAAAGAAGATGAGAATTGGATTTATGCTTTTACAACTGTAAAGGATGGAGCAGCTAAAACAGTTAGGGTAAAGTAGGAAGAAAACATATAGTTTGTAATGTTAAGACAGAAATATACAATAATAATATTAATATATCTATAATAACACAATCAGGAATGCTGTGAATTTAAAGAAAATGTATTCATTAATACACAGAAACCACACTGTTTTATATTTATGATTAATAAATCGACACCTCGCCTGATTTTACTGTTCTTACTCTATAATTACTCAGTACTTACTCAGTAATTACTCAGAAACAGAGAGCAGTGGGCTGTTTTATGTAGTGTACAGTGTTTTACTGTTCTTACTCTATAAGTACTCAGTACTTACTCAGTAATTACTCAGAAACAATAGTGGGCTGTATTATATAGTGTGCAGTATTTTGCTGTTCTTACTCTAAAAGTACACAGTACTTACCCTCTAAAATGCGGCCTGTATTTTAAGCCACACTAGTAAGGAACAGGGGTGTCACCATGTTTTCCTTCTAATTCAGGAGATTACAGGAGACCTGTAAAGTTAAGCTAAGTTAAGTAAATAAAACTGTAAATCTTATAAAACATTTTCTGGATGTTAATCTACACATATTTCTCTCCAAAAAAAGTTTATTTGTGTGAGTAAAGCACTTCAGTTTATTTACAGTTAGCTTAGATTTACAGATTTTCAGACCTCCACTAAGGCTGGGTGCAGCAGCATTAGCATCAGCATTAGCGTCTAGCTCTAGTAATGCCACCCAATAGTGCTACACTGAGGAACCCTGAGTGTTTCGGTAAATACTGCTGATGGAGCAGCGATAGACTTGCCTGCTAACCATGGCAAGCTCTAGCGGTTTGCTGATAATACTAATGCTAATGCTGCTGTACCCAGCCTTAGGGGAGGTCTGGAAATCTAGGAATTTAAGCTTACTGTAAATAAACAGAAGCGTTTTTTCACTCAAATAAAAAGCTTTCAGATTAATATCCAGTGCTTGTTTGACTTTGAGAGAAAATGATTTTCTTTAAGAATTACAGTTTTGTTTACTTAACTTTACAGATTAAGCCCACAAAGTGGTGAGACCTGCTAAATTAGAAGGGAAACATGGCCACATCCCTGTTTCTTACTAGTGTCACATATTCTTCCTTATAATCTGGAGTGATTTATAGTGCGAAAAATACGGTTAGTTGGATTTGACTGAACTAGTCAAAGTTCAACTACAATTTGTAAATTTTGCAAACACAGATTATTTAGAACAAAAAGTTAGAACAACTTTTAACAAGAAGCTTAATAACGTTGTGTAATGTTTAGGCGATTAGTTTGCTATAGTTTACAGTGCAATTGAATATTTTTTGTTCAGATTAAGGAGAACAATTGTAAGTTGTGTATTTTAGTGAAGGTGTTTAAATCGATTTAAATTAAGTCTACTTTTACAGATCACTCCAGTGTGTGTTCAGGGACAGAGATCGGACTGGGTGTGTGTTTATATATATGTGTGTGTGTGTGGGGGGGGGGGGGGGGGGGGGTTAAATGGAGAGTTTTTGTGGTGTGTTTTTCTTGGCCCCGAGTTCAACTTTTATTATTTTTTTTGTCCTGCTCATAATTTCACAGATTTGAAACAGCGATCTCTGGACTCGGGGTGATTTGTTGCCGTGCCCCGACAATTACGGCTCATGTCAAAACATCCCTGCGATGATTTGACAGCAGAACTCGAAGGAACGCCATATAAAATATCTGCGGCCCACGCCTCCCCGACACGCTCCTTATCAGAACCACATGATCTGCAGGCGGTGCAGCTCCTCACGCCGGTGGTCACGCCGCTGCTCACGTGGAGACGCACTGCGTTACTGAGGACCAACGCTTACGTGAAGTTTACATTCACCGTGACCCTGAGCGCGGTGAGAGACGTCGCCGTGCCGCCGCTCGCTGTTTGGTGCGCCTCTCTTGTTTGTTTTTCTTCAGTGGAGTGAAGCGAAGAAACCTGGAAATGGATCGAGGTAAACTTTCAGTTCCACAGCCGCCGCCCATCACCGTGCCCCTCAGTGCCAGCTTTCAATTACAGTACTGCACAGTTACAGTACAGAATATTAGCATAGCTACATTACTGTTAAAATCAGAATATTAGCATAGCTACATTACTGTTAAATCAGAACATTAGCATAGCTACATTACTGTTAAAATCAGAATATTAGCATAGCTACATTACTGTTAAAATCAGAATATTAGCATAGCTACATTACTGTTAAAATCAGAACATTAGCATAGCTACATTACTGTTAAAATCAGAACATTAGCATAGCTACATTACTGTTAAAATCAGAACATTAGCATAGCTACATTACTGTTAAAATCAGAACATTAGCATAGATAAGTTACTGTTAAAATCAGAACATTAGCATAGCTGCATTACTGTTAAAATCAGAACATTAGCATAGCTACATTACTGTTAAAATCAGAACATTAGCATAGCTACATTACTGTTAAAATCAGAACATTAGCATAGCTACATTACTGTTAAAATCAGAACATTAGCATAGATAAGTTACTGTTAAAATCAGAACATTAGCATAGATAAGTTACTGTTAAAATCAGAACATTAGCATAGCTAAATTACTGTTAAAATCAGAACATTAGCATAGCTACATTACTGTTAAAATCAGAACATTAGCATAGCTACATTACTGTTAAAATCAGAACATTAGCATAGCTACATTACTGTTAAAATCAGAACATTAGCATAGCTACATTACTGTTAAAATCAGAACATTAGCATAGCTACATTACTGTTAAAATCAGAAAATTAGCATAGCTGCATTACTGTTAAAATCAGAACATTAGCATAGCTAAATTACTGTTAAAATCAGAACATTAGCATAGCTACATTACTGTTAAATCAGAACATTAGCATAGCTACATTACTGTTAATCAGAATATTAGCTTAGCTACATTACTGTTAAAATCAGAATATTAGCATAGCTAAGTTACTGTTAAAATCAGAACATTAGCATAGCTGCATTACTGTTAAAATCAGAATATTAGCATAGCTACATTACTGTTAAAATCAGAACATTAGCATAGCTACATTACTGTTAAAATCAGAACATTAGCATAGCTGCATTA
This sequence comes from Astyanax mexicanus, assembly GCF_023375975.1. NCBI lineage: Eukaryota > Metazoa > Chordata > Actinopteri > Characiformes > Acestrorhamphidae > Astyanax > Astyanax mexicanus. Next base: position 608,319 of record NC_064424.1, on the reverse strand, counting down.
CTGTTAAAATCAGAATATTAGCATAGCTAAGTTACTGTTAAAATCAGAACATTAGCATAGCTACATTACTGTTAAAATCAGAATATTAGCATAGCTACATTACTGTTAAAATCAGAACATTAGCATAGCTACATTACTGTTAAAATGTAGAATATTAGCATAGCTACATTACTGTTAAAATCAGAACATTAGCATAGCTACATTACTGTTAAAATGTAGAATATTAGCATAGCTACATTACTGTTAAATCAGAACATTAGCATAGCTACATTACTGTTAAAATCAGAATATTAGCATAGCTAAGTTACTGTTAAAATCAGAACATTAGCATAGCTACATTACTGTTAAAATCAGAACATTAGCATAGCTACATTACTGTTAAAATCAGAACATTAGCATAGCTACATTACTGTTAAAATCAGAACATTAGCATAGCTACATTACTGTTAAAATCAGAACATTAGCATAGATAAGTTACTGTTAAAATCAGAACATTAGCATAGATAAGTTACTGTTAAAATCAGAACATTAGCATAGCTGCATTACTGTTAAAATCAGAATATTAGCTTAGCTACATTACTGTTAAAATCAGAACATTAGCATAGCTACATTACTGTTAAAATCAGAACATTAGCATAGCTACATTTCTGTTAAAATCAGAACATTAGCATAGCTACATTACTGTTAAAATCAGAATATTAGCATAGATAAGTTACTGTTAAAATCAGAACATTAGCATAGCTACATTACTGTTAAATCAGAACATTAGCATAGCTACATTACTGTTAATCAGAATATTAGCTTAGCTACATTACTGTTAAAATCAGAACATTAGCATAGCTACATTACTGTTAAAATGTAGAATATTAGCATAGCTAAGTTACTGTTAAAATCAGAACATTAGCATAGCTGCATTACTGTTAAAATCAGAATATTAGCTTAGCTACATTACTGTTAAAATCAGAATATTAGCATAGCTACATTACTGTTAAAATCAGAACATTAGCATAGCTAAATTACTGTTAAAATCAGAACATTAGCTTAGCTACATTACTGTTAAAATCAGAATATTAGCATAGCTACATTACTGTTAAAATCAGAATATTAGCTTAGCTACATTACTGTTAATCAGAACATTAGCATAGCTACATTACTGTTAAAATCAGAATATTAGCATAGCTACATTACTGTTAAAATCAGAACATTAGCATAGCTACATTACTGTTAAAATCAGAACATTAGCATAGCTACATTACTGTTAAAATAAGAACATTAGCATAGCTACATTACTGTTAAATCAGAACATTAGCATAGCTACATTACTGTTAAAATCAGAATATTAGCATAGCTAAGTTACTGTTAAAATCAGAACATTAGCATAGCTACATTACTGTTAAAATCAGAATATTAGCTTAGCTACATTACTGTTAATCAGAACATTAGCATAGCTACATTACTGTTAAAATCAGAATATTAGCATAGCTACATTACTGTTAAAATCAGAATATTAGCATAGCTACATTACTGTTAAAATCAGAATATTAGCATAGCTACATTACTGTTAAAATCAGAACATTAGCATAGCTAAGTTACTGTTAAAATCAGAATATTAGCATAGCTACATTACTGTTAAAATCAGAACATTAGCATAGCTAAGTTACTGTTAAAATCAGAATATTAGCATAGCTACATTACTGTTAAAATCAGAACATTAGCATAGCTAAGTTACTGTTAAAATCAGAACATTAGCATAGCTACATTACTGTTAAAATCAGAACATTAGCATAGCTACATTACTGTTAAAATCAGAACATTATATTATATTACCAGTAGAGTAAAATCTCAGTTTATATTGATGCTACAAGTAATCTGATCGAAAATGATGCAGTGAAACAATTTGAGAGGAGCATCAGCAGCAGCTGGATATCTAGCGATGTTTCCAGAGTCATTCTGAACATTTGAGTCCTGAGTTCTGAATCAGACCCGAGCTGAAGAGTACGAGATGTGATCTCCTGGTTGTTCTGATGTTGAGATCACTTGGAGACGGTTGGCGTTTTCCATCTGTTTGGCGTGTTGTAGGAGGAGCAGTGGAAAGAGCGTTTGTTAAAGCGTGATTATTCAGCCGTAACCTCCATCACGCCGTCGCTAAACGCCGAGAGATTACATCATGCTGGACAAGACAGTGCAGCTCGTCTCCGCCAGCTGTTTACACCAGAGCAGCGTCCAGCGATCACACCCAGCCTGCTGTAATCACATCATCATGCAGGATCTGAGGGGTGGAGGGAGGTGAAGGGGCTTATGGGTAACTTGTAAATATTATTAAATACAATATCCAAGCTTTTCTCAGTGAAATGCTGTAAATTCTGCATGGAATAAACACAGATCAAACATCATGCGTTAACTTTATGACCTCTTCACAGGCCTGTCGATATATCTTCCCAGAAATTATTACGATACACGATATTTTTTGTAATTTTATGACTATTAAATTCCACTGACATAATGATAACAGAATAGCAAAAAAAAAGCAATTATACTCTTTTTAAAGACAGCAAACATTGAATTAATCTTTTATTATAATTAGTTTAGGAATGATAAACTTATTTATTCACCTACTGCAGTTCACACTGTGTGTACAGTATGTTATGGAGTCACAGGTATTAAAGCATGACTGGCTAAAATACTGTTCACTGTTATGTATGTGTATAACAAACAACTTGGATTACTCTTCAGTTTTGAGTATTTTTGGGGATAGATTCTTTGCTTGGATTACTTTAAATATTAGAGTATTTTTTGGATTTTTTTCTATTGCTCAGATTACTCTTTAGTTTTGAGTATTTTAGGATATTTAAAGGAACGTTTGGAAAAGCGTTTTTAAGAGGAGCGTTTAGTGGAACGATTTGGAGATATGTTTAGAGAAGCATGTGGAGAAACGTGTGGAGGAACAATTTAGAGGAGCGCTATGTTGAAGCGTTTAGAGAAAAGCTTTAGAGGAACATTTTAGAGGAGCGTTTTGGAGAGGCGTTTAGAGGAACGATTAAGAGAAACGATTTAAAGGAATGTTTTAGAGGAGCGTTTTGTTGAAGCATTTAGAGGAACGTTTTGATAAAGCGTTTAGAAGAATGATTTAAAGAAGCGTTTAGAGGAAGGATTGGAGAAGCGTTTACAGTAACGATTTAGAGGAACGATTTAGAGGAACGTTTTAGAAGAGTGTTTTGGAGAAGCGTTTAGAGAAACAATTTAAAGAAGCGTTTAGAGGAATGATTTAAAGAAGCGTTTAGAGGAAGGATTGGAGAAGCGTTTAGAGGAACAATTTAGAGGAATGATTTAGAGGAACGATTTAGAGGAATGAATTAGAGGAACGATTTAGAGGAACGTTTTAGAAGAGTGTTTTGGAGAAGCGTTTAGAGAAACGATTTAAAGAAGCATTTAGAGAAACAATTTAAAGAAGCGTTTAGAGAAACAATTTAAAGAAGCGTTTAGAGGAATGATTTAAAGAAGCGTTTAGAGGAAGGATTGGAGAAGCGTTTAGAGGAACAATTTAGAGGAATGAATTAGAGGAATGAATTAGAGGAACGATTTAGAGGAACGTTTTAGAAGAGTGTTTTGGAGAAGCGTTTAGAGAAACGATTTAAAGAAGCGTTTAGAGAAACAATTTAAAGAAGCGTTTAGAGGAATGATTTAAAGAAGCGTTTAGAGGAAGGATTGGAGAAGCGTTTAGAGGAACAATTTAGAGGAACAATTTAGAGGAATGTTTTAGAGGAAAGTGTTGAATATTTTGAAGGAGTATTTCTTTTAGAGGAATGTTTTAGAGGAACGTGTTGAATATTTTGAAGGAGTATTTCTTTTAGAGGAATGTTTTAGAGCGTTTAAGAGGAACTTTTTAAGAAGCAGTTTAAAGCAGCGTTTAGAGGAACATTTGGAGGAACGTGTGTAGAAACGTGTGGAATTCGTTGGCAGGACGGGCGCTTGTTGAAATAGCACAGGCATGCTGTTCTGTCTGTCAGTGTGGAGCCTGATTGCATTGTCTTGGTTGCGAGTTGGGCTCTGTGAGCTCGATGTTTGTTGTGGCACCAGACTGCAGTTTATTTTACATTCAGCCTGAATTTCAATGGCAATTTGTAGAAGTTTCACAACAGCTAAACCCCTCAGAATAAACAGCTGGATCTGCTGCGTGCTGTTCAGAGACTGCAGCGCATTTCTCTAAATACAGATTACAACAGAGCGTTTCTCACTTTCTGATAAATCAATAAAGATCACAGATATTTAAAATCCATTTAAATATAAATTACATATATATTTATATTATGTACATTTAGCAGACACTCCTTTAGTCCAGAGCAATTTCTAAAATTAAATGTAAAAAGATAAATCAAGCTTACATAGTGCTTTGCATTTAGGCTGAAAAGCTAATCTTTGCTCTGATTTGATCACAGAATCTTCTTTTACATGTTTACTGTGTTTCTACATGACTTGTAGTAAACTACAAACTGCAAACAGAACTTCTTACGTCTTTCTTTCAACAATGTTTTTCTTCTTCCACTCTTCCATAAAGATCAGATTTGTGGAGAGCAGGACTTATAGTTGTCCTGTGAACAGATTCTCCTGATCCACCTGAGCTGTGGATCTCTGCAGCTCCTCCAGAGTGATCATGGGTCTCGGCTGCTTCTCTGATTAGTGCTCTCCTTGCTGGATCTGTTAGTTTGGGTGGATGGTTGGTTCATGTCTTGGTAGGTTTGTAGAAACAGTTGTAGAATAACTTTCAGGTTCATTGATTTTTGTAAAGGAGGGTTTAGAGGAATGATTTAGAGGAACATTTTGGAGGAGCGTTTAGAGGAAAGACTTAAAGGAACGTTTTGGAGGAGCGTTTGGAGGAATGATTTAGGGGAACATTTTGGAGGAGCGTTTAGAAGAATGTTTTGGAGAAGCGTTTAGAGGAAAGAGTTAAAGGAACGCTTTGGAGAAGCGTTTAGAGGAATGATTCAGAGGAACATTTTGGAGGAGCATTTAGAGGAATGATTTAGAGGAATGTTTTGGAGGAGCGTTTAGAGGAATGTTTTAGAGGAATGTTTTGGAGGAGCGTTTAGAGGAATGTTTTGGAGGAGCATTTAGAGGAAAGAGTTAAAGGAAAGTTTTGGATGATCGTTTAGAGGAACAATTTAAAGAAATGTTTTGGAGGAGCGTTTTAAAGAAGCATTTAGAGGAATGATTTAGAGGAACATTTTGGAGAAGCATTTAGAGGAAAGAGTTAAAGGAACATTTTGGAGGAGCGTTTAGAGGAAAGAGTTAAAGGAAAGTTTTGGAGGAGCGTTTAGAGAAACGACTTAAAGGAATGTTTTGGAGGAGCGTTTTAAAGGAGCGTTTAGAGGAAAGAGTTAAAGGAACGTTTTGGAGGAGCGTTTAGAGGAATGATTTAGAGGAACATTTTGGAGGAGCGTTTAGAGGAAAGAGTTAAAGGAAAGTTTTGGAGGAGCGTTTAGAGAAACGACTTAAAGGAATGTTTTGGAGGAGCGTTTTAAAGGAGCGTTTAGAGGAAAGAGTTAAAGGAACGTTTTGGAGGAGCGTTTAGAGGAATGATTAGAGGAAAGTTTTGGAGGAGCGTTTAGAGAAACGACTTAAAGGAATGTTTTGGAGGAGCGTTTTAAAGGAGCGTTTAGAGGAAAGAGTTAAAGGAACGTTTTAGAGAAGCATTTAAAGGAATGATTAGAGGAACGTTTTGGAGGAGCGTTTAGAAGAACGTTTAGAGGAATTTTAAAGGAGCGTTTTTAAAGCAACATTTAGAGGAACGTGTGGAATTCGTTGGCAGGACGGACTCTTGTTGGGCCTGTAGAACTCACTCATCGGGCCGACACCGGGCCGCTGACAGAGGGAACTGTAATGTCTACCCACCATCTCTCCTCCAGAAGAAAGAGAAGAAGAAGAGAGCAGGGGGTGGTGGAATTATGCAACTCAGGGAACATGAGAGCGTAGCCCTGAATGCTCTGCGCTTGTGGTCGCCGCCGCCGCCGCCGCAGCATTTGTTTTGGTTTTGGTGATATTTTAGTAAATTGAAAACACTGACACTCAGGGCTTTTTGGGGGGCCCTGAGAATGTGCCGGAGAAATTCTTCTGGGATCTTGGGAAACTTTTCTGGAGAGAATTTCCTGCAGGGCAACAAATAAAGAGGATTTCAGTTCAGCTCTTCACTGAGACGTTTGAGGGGGTTAAGGGTTCTGAATGTTTTAAGGCTTTAGGGTCTATTTATACTTCTATACTTCTTAAGTGAGGCAGGGGTGGTAGTGTCTATCAGTGAACTGATTTTTTTTAGTATTATTTAGTTTAGTCTAAACTGAAAGCAGAAGCATTTCTGAGTGGAAAAGTATATGGATAAAATATTGAGTTTATTGGTATCAGTGTTCTGCTAAGCCTGCTTATCCTAATAATATATTCATTCTAAAAACTGGGGCGTCGGGTCTCTTTTCTCTTTGCGTCAGTTCTTCTTCTTCTGGCCATGTCACGTGTCTTTAAGTACTTACAGTCTGCACACGTACAGCCTCTAAAAGAGGATCGGCTCAGTTTTACTGAACGCGAGCGGCTGGTGGAGCAACGGGGACTTTAGAAGAGGAAACTCAGAGCTCAGTAGCTCATTTACTCATAGTAAAACCAAAGAAATGAAGAAACAAAGGAGTGAAGTTTCTGACTGAGAGCTCTCTCTCTCTCTCTCTCTCTCTGTCTGATTGAACATAACCTGGAATCAGATTCATCCTCGCTAAAAAGCTCTGAGACCGCATCACACCCGCCCAGTTTAAAATGATTCTTTTGCATGCTCGGTGCAATTACCCATTCTCACCAGAGAGGCGCTAAATATTTCACTACTTTATTACTTTTGAAAGACCAACATATAAAACACCATAGTTTTATATAACATTGAAACATAACATTGCAATTTATTTTAGTTTTAGTTTTTGCACGGGGTGGTTGTTGCAAATATGTGAGATAAACCATTTTCATATTATATGTTGATTACACTAAGACAAGCAGAAGAAATTTAATACTTTTTTTCCTAGATCTTCAAACACTAAATTTGACCCGTAACATAACAGGAGGGTTGATGATAATGAAAATGGTAATCCCTCACTCTTCAGACGTCCTGCTGAGCACAGAGCAGTGAGCGATTACTTATACCATAAATTACACACAAAGTCTAATCTAATTTCATATTTTTATTTTATTTTATTTTTTTTTTCCAAAAAATAATGCACATTATTGTGATTCTCTAGAGAAAGTGTTCAGAAACTTGAATAAAAATTGATATATTTTTTTTTTGGCCCGCCACCACCCCCCCTCTTCGGAGGACTGTTAATACTCTGTTAATACTTTATTGTTTATTCATTTATTTGTTTAATGTATATATATATATATATATTTCAGTTTTCGGTATTTCGTTCGTTTTCGATTTTACAATAATACTTGATTACTTATGGTGCTATATGGTGATTATCATCCCATAGCTTTATATAAAATAAAAATAGCATTAAAAAAACGGCCCGGCCCGAGTTTTTAACATCCAGTTTTCCAGTTTATGAGGAAAATTTTCTTGATATAACACTTTATTCTCTCTAGATAATATAATAGAGGCGCTTCCACTCCTGTCAGGCGTTTTATAAAATGTAAATATTCATTTGAATTCTTGTCAGGAGCTCCTGAAGCGTTCTGGCGGATCATCTGTCCGCGCCCTGCTGCGGGTGGTTGAGCTGGTGTCGGTGAGATGGACGGTTCTTTGGAAGGTTGGCCGGGTGCTGAAGTGATCAATCAGTCATCGGCCGAGCGGGACCATATGCACTCTCTCTGAGAACCCGGCCTCCGCCGAACCTCGCTCCCCCGATCCGGCCCGGCCCGAGCTGAAGGGCAGTTAGTGTAATTACAGGTTATCAGGAACAGTTTAGACTGGGGCTGTTCCCACTGTAACTCTATATACTCTATTCTCTATTCACAGGATTTACATTTATACAAACACACCACAGCCTCTAGATCAGAACTCAGTTTTAAAGAAAAAACCTAATCTACATCTACATAAACATAATATACACCAGAAACACAGCTACCTATCTGTATAACAGTGCTATAAAATAATTGTGTGTTTATGTTTGAGTAAAATGAACATTGTTGTTTTATTCTATAAACTACAGACAACATTTCTCCCAAATTACAAATAAAAATATTCTCATTTAGAGCATTTATTTACAGAAAATGAGAAACGTCTGAAATAAAAAAAAAAGACGCAGAGCTTTCAGACCTCAAATAATGCAAAGAAAACAAGTTCATATTCATAAAGTTTTAAGAGTTCAGAAATAATCAATATTTGGTGGAATAATCCTGGTTGGTTTTTAATCACAGTTTTTATTTTCATGCATCTTGGCATCATGTTCTCCTCCACCAGTCTTACACACTGCTTTTGGATAACTTTATGCTGCTTTACTCCTGGTGTAAAAATTCAAGCAGTTCAGTTTGGTGGTTTGATGGTTTGTGATCATCCATCTTCCTCTTGATTATGTTCCAGAGGCTTTTTAGTTTGTTAAAATCAAATAAAAACTGATTATTTTTTCCAGAGCTGTATATATATATAATCATAGTCAACAAATAGAGATTGGTGGAAACTCTGCGCTGGGTCAGTTTATTAAAGGAGTCGATGTAAAATTGCAGCATGGGAGTGATTTTACATTTGGCACTCTTAATGAAAACTCTTAATGTTAAAATGAGTAAAACTCTCACATTTGTGTATATATTTTATTATATCTTTGTATGGGAAACACAAAGAAATTAATGACTAAATAGCTGCAACAAAAGTGAGTACACCCCTAAAAGAAAATGGACAAAATTTGCTCAATTAGACATTATTACTGCCCCATTATTTTAATGTGACTTGGTAGAGTCTAAGGTTTGAATGGGGAGCAGGGCTATTAAATTTTTTGTTATTTGGAGTTAAATTCTCTTATACTTAACGTGGCACTTCATGGCAAAGAACACTGGGGATGTGGGGGGAGGGAAATGTTGCTCTTCACAAAGATGGCGTAGATATTCATAATTACAATAAAAACTCAGAAATCAATAATATATGTCCTGTGACTTTACAATTCAATGAAATGCCAGAAACCCTGCATTTAAAATTTTCCGCATTGTGTTGCAGCTCGGCTCGACAGAGTGTGGCGCATTCACTGTGTGTCCAGCTTTACAGTCTTTTGCCCACCATGATCAATACAGGCAGTGGCAGTGCCTATCAGGAAGCTGCAGAACTAGACTGAACTGATGATGCACTGTGAAAGAAAGGGGTGGAGTGCACATGTCTCTGTTTGCCACTCTTGAGGTCAATTTATCCATGATAAACTTCTTAGTCAGTTTTTGTCAACTTCGTTGTCAATGAAGATTTTTTTGGTCATTGTCTTTGTTAACCACAGAATGGAGGAGTGATATTTTGATGTGCGCTTGTTAACCCCTCCCTCAGCCGGGTCATGCATCACTCTCGCTGCGTTAGGAACACCCCCGCGGACTGATTCGCTTATGCTGAGCTGATCCAGGACCCCCAGCAGACCAATCACCTTCCAGGCTTCCAGGCACTGAGATTCTTGTCTCCAGTCCGATCAGATAAAGTCTGAGCGCTGAACGAGACCCTGCGAACGAGCCGAGCCTGACAGCCCCCCCCACCACGCACCACCACCCCCCCACCCCCCCACCCCCCCCCCCCCCCCCCCGGAACACCATGTAAACGCCGAACAGGAAATTAGAGCCAATGAAAACCTGGGCGCGAATACAAATGTCCATCAGCCGGCGCTCTCCGTCCAACTCTCTCTCTCTCTCTCTCTCTTTCTCTCTCTCACGCACTCTCTCTCTCTCTCTCACTTGGCCAGAGGCCAGAAGAAAGCACTGAGATGTACATGTGGAGGTGAAGGGGGGGGGTGGGGGTGGATTATCAGGTTCACATTGTGTCCATGTGGTAACCATTTCCCCGTAATCTGTGGTAATTGTATCCATATTAAAGCTGGAGTTCTGTTTTCCGTTGGCCGCGCCGCCCCGGCCGATGCCGTAGCCGAGCCGCACCGAGGGCCCGGTCTCAGCAAAGTGATGCAAATTGATGCAATGGGAGAGACTATTAAAAGTTTGTCAAAATAGTGCAGCGGAGATTTCCTGTTTTAATGAGCTCGCAGTGCAGAGTCATGCAGAGCCACCGCCTGCACTTCCTCTGAACCCAACCAAAACACCTCACATCAATCCTGCTGAAACCAGGATACGCCAAATACGCCCAGAGACTATACGCATTAAACAGTTTACACTCACTACAACACAGTGTAGTTTATGTACATACTATATATATAGACAGTTCTGGTGGAAACAGGAGAGTTGAGGTGCACATTGAATTCTGTGTGATTTGATCAGCCGTGGTTTTATGTTTTTTGGATACAATCCGGGTTAGCACCCGAACATCCCTTTCAGACAGCTTCCTCTTACAGCGTCCACAGTTAATCCTGTTGGATGTGGTTGGTTCTTCTTGGTGGTATGCTGACATTACCCTGGATACCGTGGCTCTTGATGCATCACAAAGACTTGCTGTCTTGGTCACAGATGCTCCAGCAAGACGTGCACCAACAATTTGTCCTCTTTTGAACTCTGGTATGTCTCCCATAATGTTGTGTGCATTGTAATATTTAGAGCAGAACTGTGCTCTTACCCTGCTAATTGAACCTTTACACTCTGCTCTTACTGGTGCAATGTGCAATTAATGAAGATTGAACACCAGGCTGCTCCAATTTAGCCATGAAACCTAAAATCCCACACTAAAATGATG
>NC_064424.1:585000-592500 GCF_023375975.1 Astyanax mexicanus | reverse complement strand
AACCAGGAGGATATTCTTGCTTCATCCACCCCCTGTTTAACTGTGTCTCTCTGCTATTCTGCTGAATTTAGATCAGTTAGACAGGTAGATAGACACTCAGGTATTACAGTCACTTGGTCTAAAAGCTCCAGATTTTCCAATTTAAATGATTAAACCAGGTTTTCATTCATCAGAATACAGATATAATTGCTTATAAAATAAATAAATGATCAGAAATGCATAAAACACAGAGCAATGTTGTTTTATTTACTATTCTGTTTAGTGTTGATGTAAAAGTTGGGTTTGTGCTGCTGTTTAAACCAGGCAGGAGAAAGGAGTGAATATAGACTGTAGGTGGGATGTAAGATAGCGATGAACATCACGACACAGCACTGCAAAGGCTGTGTGATCTGCTGTTAACTTGTGCCAGTTCCATCATTATAACATTTTTGATGGTCTTTTTTGTGGTGACTGCACATGAGGTTTGAAATTCTTCTGTTCAGTTTGACTGACAGTATTTTCTTAAAGTATTTTAATTTTTTTTCTTTATTTAGTTGAGTATTGAGTAGGGGGAAATTGTGGTAAACTGAGATGCTGGTGCTGTTGTTCTCCCACTGCACACGGTCACTCAGGTTTGTGGACGGTGGAGTGGGTGGATGCTGGTGTTTCAAGGAGCCTCCATGTCTATGTTACCTTCTGGCTCTCTGCCTTTAGTTAGGCTGTTTTATTCAGTTCTGACTGAGTCATTAGATAATCACACTCTGATAATGTTTTATATTCTCTGTTTTACATAAATCCAGTTAAAACTAATTCCATCTCTCTGCTCCTCCGAGTTACTGACTGCCCACCTGTCTGACCCGATACTGATGTTGGACCCTCAGGCTCTCGCGTCTCCTGTCCGGCCAGACTGATGGAAGTTTCTGAAGTCAGCTCTTCTCCACCACCACCACAGATCAGCTGCTCATCGACCATCTTACTCTCCACTACTGATTACATCCAAGCCATTAGTGGCGCTATTATACTCCTGAATATATAAAACCTATATAGATGTATAAAAGACTTTTTAAAATTAATTTAAAAGCTGTTTGACCAGTGGTAGGATGGTCCCCCCTTTAATGTGAGTCTTGGTCCTCCCAAGGTTTCTTCCTCCTCCTGCAGCTCTGAGGGAGTTTTTCACTGGGGGTTCTGTATTCTGTATTTTCTATGTTTAATGTTTTGCCTGATTCTTTGTCCTGTAATCATGTTTCTGTAAAGCTGCTTTGTGCCAACACCTGTTGTAAAAAGCGCTATACAAATAAATTTGATTTGATTTGATATTTCTTGCTTCTCATAATCTGGATTAGAACATTACTCAAATATTCACTATTCACTGTATACCTGTAACTCTACCTCTTCACTACTTTACTTTAACTGATGCTCTCAAACTTTACATTAAGAGACAAGAAATTCAAATAATTAACTCTTGATGAGTTCAGCACAGCTGTTAACTGAAAGCCTGAATTCCAGGTGCAAAACTGATCATCTAAAGTCCTATTTGTACAGAATTAGTATCTCAGGGGGTTCTGGGGTAATTTTCTCTATTATGGGTTTTTTTTTTATCCTCTGTGATTTTATTCCTGTCCAGAACGATCATGTAGGTGTTTTTCTCAGATGTCCTCTGAGAAAATTACAGGCTGAATTATCTACTGTTTTTCTCTGAACTCCGTGCTCCTCCAGTAATTTTAGTCCCATCCGGACGCACATCTCTGAGTTTCGTCTCCTCACCTTTAATAAAATAGATATTTGTCCACTGCCGCGCACCGTAATTACACTTTGGACACGCCACGGTTTCCACGGAGATCCACTTTAAAAAAAACACAACAGTGAGTGGAAATGGAGGAGCTACTGAACTGAAGGAGCTAAAACTCACTGGTTCTCCTGTTTTTTTTTTTTATTGCAGTCCGGATGCAGGAGTTTTATCGCTGAGTAGAAGTGTGAAATATTTTTCATATATTTACAGACGTCCCCCTGAAAAAATAATCCTGTCTGGACAGAGCATGAGCAAGAACAACGTAAAATATAAAACATGTTCTGGTGCGTTTAACACAAATCTTATTTTTTCTTTACTAAATAATTCCACTTTTTTTTTTTTTTTTTCGCAGTTTGGATGACTTTTTTTAGTATTAATCTACACAGATTTCTCTCCTGCAGAGTAAAGCAATAGTGCTTCTGTTTATTTACAGTAAGCTAAGATTTCCAGATTTACAGTAAGGCTGGGTGCAGCAGCATTAGCATTAGCAGTCGTGTTCATTATTCACGGCCTGACCTCAACACACAAAACATCTAAACAACATCTAAAGACATGACCTTAAATATAACCTCCCTCTCTCCCTCTCTCTCTCTTTATCTATTTCTCTATCTATCTATCCATCCATCTCTCTCTCTCTCTATTTCTCACCTTCACACTGACCAGTCATCAGCTCATCCTCATGCCTCGACACATCCTCCGTGATGAATCTCCTCTGGCTCTGGACCGAGTTTGGACATCATTTATTACCGCTGGGAGACGGAGACGTCCTTAAAATATGATGAACGCCGGGCCTCACAATGCCCACCTCGCCCGCCGGTGCCGCTGGTTCCGCCGCGGCAAATAAATAGATAAATAAGAGTAGCGGTGATCCGTTGGCCCGTGAGTGATAGGCCAAAGACCTCGCCTAATTGCTTTCTTCTTCTGGTGTCTCAATTTATTTCTCAGAACCGCGAACGCTCGCTCCGATACACACCCACGCCAGCGCGGCACGCCGGCACCGCGCCGCTATGATGGATGGAGCTGGAAGAGGATGCACCGGCGCTCCGTACAGCACGCAGGGGCTTTGATTAACGAGACCGCCGGGGTCCCCGAGGAGCCCGGGGCAAAATAATACTGTTACAGAGAAACAGCTGCTACTTACAGACCTCAGGGGCCCCCAGCGGCCCCCACCAGATTCAACCGGCCCCCACCGGGACCAGAGAGAGGGGTATATATCAGTGGTGTGCAGTAAGGCCCTTCTAACCCTTCAGAGAAAGGGGTGACAATAGGTGCATGTAAATCATTACATAATATTTAATCAGGAAATATGTGCAGGGTTTAGACAGTGAAACTGAAACACCTGGTTTTAGAGCACAGTAATTGATTGTGGTGACGGACAGTTCTGGTGGAAACAGGAGAGTTGAGGTGCACATTGAATTCTGCGTGATTTGATCAGCCGTGGTTTTATGTTTTTTTGGATACAATCCGGGTTAGCACCCGAACATCCCTTTCAGACAGCTTCCTCTTACAGCGTCCACAGTTAATCCTGTTGGATGTGGTTGGTTCTTCTTGGTGGTATGCTGACATTACCCTGGATACCGTGGCTCTTGATGCATCACAAAGACTTGCTGTCTTGGTCACAGATGCTCCAGCAAGACGTGCACCAACAATTTGTCCTCTTTTGAACTCTGGTATGTCTCCCATAATGTTGTGTGCATTGCAATATTGTAATATTTAGAGCAGAACTGTGCTCTTACCCTGCTAATTGAACCTTCACACTCTGCTCTTACTGGTGCAATGTGCAATTAACGAAGATTGAACACCAGGGTGCTCCAATTTAGCCATGAAACCTAAAATCAAACACTAAAATGATGACAGGTGTTTCAGTTTCATTTAGTTTCACCGTAATTACACTTTGGGCGCTCCACAGTTTCCACGGAGATACACGTTAAAAACACAACAGCGAGTGGAAATGGAGGAGCTACTTAACGCCGTGATCAGTCACGTGACCGAGAAAACCTAAAGCCTAAAATCTCACTGAGCAGAAGTGTGAAATATTTGCACAGACGTCCCCCTGAGAAACTAATCCTGTCCAGATTAGGGCTAAAGACACTGTATGGTGCACGGTTAACAGCTCACCTATAAAATACCAATTAAAATAGGACCCAAAAGTTTGATAGAATTTAAAGCACAGCTTCGCAATGTCTTGTTTCTTTTGTAAATCAGTGATATTTTCAGGATCCTCGGCTCCTCGGGTCTCGCTGCGTCAGCAAACCACAGAATCGGCCGAGACGTTTTCCTGAGTCAGTCCTCTCTGCTTTTCCTCACTCTGTGTGTTTATTGCTCAACCCCATCATGACAGTGCAGCAGCCCTGCCGCCGGGGCTCTGCCAGGACCTGGCGCTGCCCGCAGGGGTGCCCGCCTGTTATTCCCGCCTCCCTCACTGCAAATATTTACATAAATCAGGGATTTCTCAGCACATCTGATCTGATCGGACTGGGAGGAAAGAGAGACGCGATTGGCTGATTTGGATCAAAGGGAGTGAACCTGTTCTTTAAAAAAACAGCACTGCAATAGTTCTTTGGTATGTTTGTGTAAGCCCCGCCCCCTCCTCCTCCCAGAATCCCCTCCTGCTGCTCTCTCTCCTACATTCACTCTTCTAACAAACAGAGAAAAACATTCCTCTCGCTTTCTCTGTTAAATCAGAGATGGATGGATGGGTGGGTAGGTAGGTAGATAGATAGATTGAACATGGAGTCTATAACCATTTCTTTTAAATAAAGAATTTCTTGAGAGAAAATCAAAGGAATTCATTTTAAATGTAGGTATTGCTTTTAAACATGCTTTTTAAAATGTTTTTAAATGAGTTTTGTAAACATCTTCAGATTAGAAACCTTGTAAAAATGTAAAAAAAGTTTAGCTGTCTAAAGCTTGTAGAAAAACCTTACTTTTATTAAGCTGCCTGAGATTAATCAGTGCATGTTTTGAATAGTTAAATACATGTGTTATTAGATTCAGAGCTACATAAATGTGATGTAAAGTGTAGATAAGACTGGACTATTTCCTCACTTCCACACACATTCTAGTTATCTGCATATCTACATCTGTGCAATGTTTATCTATAGTGTAAGTTATTATGTTTATTGGTATTAAGTGTATTGTGAATAGTGTTTATACTGTAAAGGTATCTGTATGTCTTATTTTATATTATATTTTATTTTATTATTCTTCTTGTAAATATTATTCTTTGGTGGGTATTCTTTATGGTGGGAATCTGCACCAAAGTTTTTCACTCACATGTACACCTGTACTCTGTGATGTGGCAATAAAAATCTTGTATCTTGAATCTTCAGATGATTTTAGAGGCAGTGGTAGATGATGATCTGACCCAGCCCTGCCGGTTTACGCTGTTTAACGTCTTCCATCAGGGGTTTAAACGCTCTTCAGGGAGGAAGAGGAAGAGGCTGAGCGGGAGGCGCTTGATTTTAACCCGGCGCGACTGCAGGCCCGGTCCAATTGAAACATTACGGTGTCCCATCTGGTTTAATGAAGTGAGGCTACCGGTGACGGAGCGAGCGTTCCTCCCTGCTGCAGCGCCGAATAACCATCATACCTACTGAAAGGAATCCGGGTGGAGGGGGGAAAGTTTCCCTGTTGTCTGTATTAATTTACGTCTCGTTTAACGACCGGCGGAATCAAACGCTGCGTCGAGGAGGTGGGCGAGGAGACGAGGCGCCGGAGCCGACAAACAAACAACCAGAAACAGAGAGAGAGAGAGGGAGAGAGGAGGAGGAGGAGGGGAAAAAAGAGAGAGAACACGCACAGGAGACACAAAGACATCAGAATATATATGAGTCCAAAAATAGAGTCTTCCTCTTTGTTTTGCGGCGACGGGGAGAGGTGTAGCTAATTAGAGCCGAGATGCCGGCTGGGGCGACAGGTACTGGTACGGAGTGGCGCCTTCACCACTGTGCCTGACAGTGCATGCTAAGAGTGGTGCGTAAGCAGGGGTAATGGCTGTCAGCTCCTGACAGCTGTAAAATGGCCTTTTAGTTTGCCGTGCCGAAGCTGTCAGGGAGACACGGTTAGCATGGTGTATGCGGGTAGTCGCTACGGCGCGGCACATCATTATTAACAAACGCTGTAGTGCTTACCTGACTGGCCCCCGCACTTCAGTATCGGAAACCTCCGCCGCCTGGAAAAACACACACTTACTCAAACACACACACACACAGTTGCTAAAACACACACACATACATACACACATACATACACTCCACCACCTACACACTCCGGGAGTTGTAACAGTTGTCAGAGGTAACAAGCTTTGGCCTGCCAGAGCAACGGCCCCCGACTGCCAATCACCATGGCAGTGCCGCCGCCGGTTAGCGGTTTTTGGCGACCCCAGAGCGTACATGAAACAACTGCTGGCGATATTAATTTAAAGCTCCCTGTATCCTGTTCACTACACCGCCGTCACCACCGTCACAATCACCACCGCCGCCGCCGAGCGAAGTTCTTACAGCGCCGACGCCTCCTGCTCCCACTCCGTGTTTCTGTTTGCTGTTCCTGTGATGCGTAATGCGCTGCTGTTTGTTGTTGTTTTGTAGAGTGTTTTCTTACATAGCCCCTGGCAAAAGAACAGCCAAGAGCGAGAGCAGCGAAGAGAGGGAAAAAAAAGAGAGGGAACAGCGAAGAGAGGGAACAACAAAGAGAGGGAACAGCAAAAAGAGGGAACAGCAAAGAGAGGGAACAGCGAAGAGAGGGAACAACAAAGAGAGGGAACTGCAAAAAGAGGGAATAGCGAAGTGAGAGAACAACAAAGAGAGGGAACAGCAAAGAGAGGGAACAGCAAAGAGAGGGAACAGCGAAGTGAGAGAACAACAAAGAGAGGGAACAGCAAAGAGAGGGAACAGCAAAGAAATAGAATAATGTAGAGTGAGAGCAGTGAATAGAGAGGGAACAAAAAAGAGAGGGAACAGCGAAGAGAGGGAACAAAAAAGAGAGGGAACAGCGAAGAGAGGGAACAGCAAAGAGAGGGAACAACAAAGAGAGGGAACAGCGAAGTGAGAGAACAACAAAGAGAGGGAACAGCAAAGAGCTAGAACAGGGAAGAGCAAAAACAACAAAGGTAGAGAATAGGGTAGAACGAGGACAGTGAAGAGAGGGAACAACAAAGACAGAAATGCAAAGAGAACAGCCAAGAGTGAGAATAATGAAGAGCGAGAACAGCAAAGACAGAGAACAGGAAAGAGTGAGAACAGTGAAGAGCGAGAACAATAAAAAGAGTGAGAACAGTGAAGAGCTACAACACAGAAGAGCGAGAACAGTGCACATCGAGAAAAGCAAGAAACTTGTCAAACACATGTAACATGGAACCAGCACATCAATAAAATACTTTATAATCTCTATATAAATAGAAACAGGTAGACTTAAAAGTTGTCTGCTTATGTAGGTGCAATAAGCCAACCTCCAGAAACACCTCTAAACACCAGGAGCATCCTGCACTAAAGTTGTGTACGTACAAAAACAGTGCCATATTTCACACTCACGCTCAGATCAGTACTAAGTGTGACTGGAGTTTGAGTGCGTTAAGAGCGTTCCCTCGCGCCTGTTTCATTTCAGGCGTACGTTTCTAATGTGTTTTTTCATTAAGCAACACCTAGAGGTGATGCATTGAAATTGCAAATAATTATATATATAAATAAGATATAATTCACGCTCCTGTAATATTTTTTTTTTCAGGTCAATTT
>NC_064424.1:565000-580000 GCF_023375975.1 Astyanax mexicanus | reverse complement strand
GAGAGGTAGAGAGAGAGTGAGAGAGAGAGTGAGAGAGAGAGGTAGAGAGAGGTAGAGAGAGAGGTAGAGAGAGAGTGAGAGAGAGAGAGGTAGAGAGAGAGTGAGAGAGAGAGTGAGAGAGAGAGGTAGAGAGAGGTAGAGAGAGAGGTAGAGAGAGAGAGAGAGAGAGAGAGGTAGAGAGAGAGTGAGAGAGAGAGTGAGAGAGAGAGGTAGAGAGAGATAGAGATAGATAGAGAGAGAGAGGTAGAGAGAGGTAGAGAGAGGTAGAGAGAGAGTGAGAGAGAGAGTGAGAGAGAGAGGTAGAGAGAGGTAGAGAGAGAGGTAGAGAGAGGTAGAGAGAGAGTGAGAGAGAGAGAGGTAGAGAGAGAGTGAGAGAGAGAGTGAGAGAGAGAGGTAGAGAGAGATAGAGATAGAGAGAGAGAGGTAGAGAGAGGTAGAGAGAGAGAGAGGTAGAGAGAGAGGTAGAGAGAGATAGATAGAGAGAGAGAGAGAGAGAGAGAGAGAGAGAGAGGTAGAGAGAGGTAGAGAGAGGTAGAGAGAGAGAGAGAGGTAGAGAGAGGTAGAGAGAGAGGTAGAGAGAGATAGATAGAGAGAGAGAGAGAGAGGTAGAGTAGGATGAGTGTGAGTTCAGCAGAATAGTTGTGTACAGTCTCTCTGTACGTTACTGATGTAGTTTTATAGGATTGTGGGAGAAGTTAGGAAGCAGGAAGTAAATCTGAGATTCATCACATGATGAAACTCTGCAGAATCACTGAGATCCAGAGTCCCAACACTGCAGCTTTAACCTGTACCATTATTACCCATAATTACTAATACTGCACCCAATTACACTACTGACTTCAATCATATATAATAACTACAAACACTGCAGTTTACACTGGTCATGTTTTAATCAAGTACTATCAAATACAACATACAGTTTTTCAGAACAGTCCTCTCTCTGGGTCAACCACAGATATTGAGCCCACATGTTTAGCGTAATATCCAGAGAATGGCTTTAAAGATCTCAATCCATCGTTTTTTAATTCATTTTAAAATGTCTAGTTATGTCTCTAGTATGAATGAAAGTCATGTGAGCTTTTTTTGTGAAAAAAGTGCTCCGGTGATCCGGTATAACACTGCTTTAGTCCGGTGGAGGAGTGGGCGAGGGGCAGGGAGAAACTATTGTATTTCAGCTCTTGCTCATGAATATTCATACATGCAAACATATCGCCTCTGCAGCACTGCGACACCAGGAGGCAGCGAGACGGACAGCAGTTAGAAACGTTTTAAAATAAAGACATTTTTACACTAATAACAGTCTTTACAATGTCATATGTTACTTTTTAACATGTGTAATAACGCCCTGCTAAGTGCAGTTCAGCCTATACTGACCTAGTCTTAGAGTCTCTGTAAAACACCAAATCCACCGGAGATCCTATTTAAACCTATAGTTACTTACACACAGAGGTGGGTAGAGTCCAGATCCAGAAAGTAAAAACCCAGCCCGGGGTTTTGTTGGCCGAAATTTTAACTAGTGTGAACAGAACTGTTCTATACTGTTTTTACATCTCAATTGTACTTGGCTGGTGGTGTTTTTCCTCCATAGACTAATTCTAACCATTTGTTTCTTAGCTCTGAATTACTGGGTAAAGTATATAAACACTGATGTGTTATTCGCACAAATAACACAGGAATGAACTACATGCTGTTCCTAGCACTGTTAGTTATCTCCTATCTGACAAGACGGCGTCGCTGCCCGGCTTCAGCTCTGCCTGTGGGCGGTCCCGAGCCGAGGTGGGAGGAGCCATGAATACTAATTCACGGGTTGATGTAGACACGGTGCTTTTCCTGATCGACTCGTTTGTGTTTTTCTGAATATTTTGTTTTACTAACTGCTGCAGACAATGAGGAAGAGATTGAGGAAGAAGAGTTTCATCATGTGCAGCATCATAAACAACTCAGAAGCGGAAAAACACCTTTAAACAGTAGAGGTATGAGTGCTGCCAGTATTGCTGCAGAGGTTGAGATAGGACTAGGCTTCATTTCTCTCTTAGGGAAGCCAACCCATACTTTTTTAACATACTTTTCTCTGTTAATCAGATTTGTTATCAGACGTCTGACAGAGTTCTGAGTGTGGTGATTCATGCTGGATAAAGTATGTGAGTACTCCAGCTCGTGGAGTTCTAATTAGTTGTAAAGGTTTGTTCAGAACGAGGTTCGAATGTTCTGGATCAGAGTCTCCTGAAGTCCTGCTGATCCTGAGGATTAGCGGAGCAGGACCAGTCTGTCCGACACTTGTGTGTGTGTGTGTATAGTGTGTGTGTGTGTATAGAGTGTGTGTGTAGTGTGTGTGAGAAGTTGTCCGTCATCACTTGTTCAGAGATCTTCAGTAGCAGCAGGGCACATGTGGCACGGATCTACCCCGGCATGCCTCCACTCCCAGGGCCGGCGCTGACCCGGGGGGGGCGTGTGTGTGTGTGTGTGTGTGTGTGTGACAGGTGTTAATGACGGGCGGACGCTGTTAAACACACACAGCTGACAGGTGAGCAGAATGACGGGGTTAAATTCAGTAAAGCCTGACATCTGTTCCAGCAACTGCAGCAATCATAGAGTTCTCAATTAGATCAGATAGAGACGTTTATCCTGAGATCATCTCATCCCAACCGGACTCTCACTAACCACTTATCTTCAGCATCTCCACCCTTACAGCCTCACACTTACCCAACACGCAAATACAGAATATAACACACACTTATAAGATATCACTTAAAAATGATAGGTTTCTTTGATTTTACCAAATAGATGGATGATCACAACCCATCAAACCACCAAACTGAACTGCTTCCCCACCCACATCCTCAGAGAGTTCTTTGGCATGAAGTGCCACGTTAAGCATGAGAGAACTGAACGCAAAACCCCCCCCAAACAATTTAACAGCCCTGCTCCACATTCAAACCTGAGACTCTAACGAGTCACATTGAGATAATTGGGCAGTAATAGTGACTAACTGAGAAAAAATACACACTTTTGTTGCAGCAATTTAGACATTAATTTCCGTGTGTTCTGAGTTATTTGAGGTCACAGCTAATTTACACTGTTTTATCTTTAGTTTTTCCCATACAAAGATCTGCTTAGATTTTTGCACCAGGAGTAAAGCAGCATAAAGTTATCCAAAAGCAGTGTGTAAGACTGGTGGAGGAGAACATGATGCCAAGATGCATGATAAAAAAAACTGTGATTAAAAAGTCTCCTAAGTCCCTTAAAATGTGCCTTTTAATCAAGTGCGCCTTATGGTGCAAAAAAATTGGTAGTTTTTAAATATTTTAGACATGGTGCGCTCCATCAGTAGGTTTATCTACACGATTACATTAAATATGTAATTAGAAAGACTTTTGGCAGAAAAATATTAGATTTCCACTTTTTTGCACTGTATTATTTTATTTTGGTTTGTTATTGATGTATTTTACACACTCCGAGTTAAAGGTATAGACCCACACCTCCATCCTATATAGATAACACAACATGAGGAGTGTATATAAACTGGTAATAAAAAAAGCTTAAAAAAAGATAAAAAAGCAAGATATCTCATATCTCACTGCAAGGATCAGCTGTTAAAAGTTATTTTACCTTCACTAAACCAACTAAAGTCACATTTGTAAAGTGTAGTTTAACACATAAAATTTTAATCAGCACAGTTTAATTAGTATGAGCAACACAAAATTAATGTTTTGCTATTAAATTTGACTGAATCACTATATAAAATCAGCTTCTTTGGACACATTTAGTAAAAGTATAGTTTTATCATAAAAAAGCACAGTTTTATAAAATAAAACTACTGTATATACTATGTATTATTTTATAGGTACATCACCAGTACAAAATTAGCACAGCCAACTTAAGTATAATTAAATTCTGCTTAATTAGGTAAAAATTAATTAGAAAAAGTATACTTTAATTATTGTAAATATAGTTTTTTAAGCAGCAGCAGTGTTTAGTGTGTGATGTAGGTAAGTGAATATTTACCTGTGTGTTGCAGAAGCGTAAAGCTCAGTAAGAGAAGAGGAAGAGGAGGAGAAGAAGAGGAGGAAGAGGAGGAAGAGGAGAGTGGTGAGGAGAGCAGCGAGCGATCTGAAAGCCCAGGGGCCCAATTACCTGCAATATCACCTGAAAATGAAAAGTACCTTTAACAGGTAGAGAGAGACGCTTAGTCACGGTGAGGAGGTGAGACACTTATTTACCTCCTTCTCTCTCTCTCTCTTTTCTTTATTTCCTCTCTATATGAGAGAGTTCATTTCTTCAGGTCTGTGTTTTCTGAGGATGTGTGATTATTATATCATTACTATTAGAGCTGGGCGATATGTCCCTGAAATATTATCACGATATTTTATGATATTGTCGTGATAACGATACTCTTGGTGATATGAAAAATCACTGAATTAAAAAAAAAGTATTTAATAATACACTACTGCAACAAAATGAACATTAAATAGTATTATATATATATTTTTTTTTTTATTATTTTTTACTTTTATTTATTGACTTTTCACAGTTTACAATATACAATGAACAAACACCCCCCCCTTTCCCATACCTGTTACACCAACTGGAAGTGAGATTTGTTTAGAGATTGTAAAATATATATAGTCACCAAAAGTATTTAAACCTCTATATTTTTTCTATATATACAGAGCAGAAAAATACAAATATGCAACATAAACATAACAAGTTGTAAATAAAGTGTTTTTACATTTCTGTTATCTCGAAGCTACATTATATTTATAATACTTATTATTATTATTATTATTATTATAATAAAAAATCTGACAGAGATTTAAAATACTCAGTAAAAGATTTCCAGTAAGAATAAAATGTGTCTGTTGATCCACACAAATTATAATGAATTTTTTCCAACTTTAGAAAAATAAATAATATATGTGAGCTATATATTTGTAATAATAAAACAAATTATACGCCAGGCTATAAAAGAAGCAAAAGCTGTAATCTGAATACAATCATTTTTTTAATCAGATTCAAAACAGAAGTCAATGATCCAGAATTATTAGTATTAGTATTATAATAATAATAATAATAATAATAATAATAATAATGCGCTCCATATATCTCCATATATCCAGGATGAAAGTAAAATAAATGATACTGAACAGATATAATCTCTTAGTCTCTAGCAGATATTTAATGGGAAATGAGAACAGTGTGAATTTTTCTTTTGATAAAAATAATAATAAAAAAGTAGAACCCTGATGTGATAATTAGGGGTGGGTGATATGGCTCCATATTTCAGGGTATAATATTAGTGTTGTTCACTATATTAAAAAAATGTAGCTGATATTTTTGCGTACAGTGTGATATGGCACACCCATAATTGCAACCATGCTGTATTTATTCTTAATTATTCAGCTATATATTATTGATATATTATTAATATATATTATAATAATCAGGGACAGTGCTAACCGTTCTGGTGCTCCTGATATTAACCCTCCTTTTTCCCTAAGTTTGATCTCCCGTTACTCCAAAATATTACAGAAAAATACAGTAAAGTACGCTCAAAACTTGTCATTAGTAGTATAGAAATGCTTCTTCATGTATTTAATCATATAAATTGATTAGAGTTTAATTTGCTGATTATATAGGACTCCAAATCCAGTTTATGCAAAACCAAACAGACATTTTTTTCCTAGATTTGGCTTCTCATTACTCCAAAATGCTACAGTAATACCACTCAATATTCATATTAATAATAGTATAGAAAGGTTATTTTATAGAAAGTATTAATTGTTTGTTTATTGTTTATTGATTTATTGATATCATTACAATTTGACTTTAGGTCTATAGCTAATGTAATATTTAAAATATAGTGAATTTAAGCTGAAAACAGGTGTATTTTATTTTTAATATACTTAATTATACTTAATATACTATTAATTCACTAAATTGTGTTAATTAGATCTGGTTAAATTTTTATTTAAATGATGTTTATTGAGTGTAAAACTCAATAACTAATAATTTATTTTTTCCCAATCAAAGTTCAGCGTTTGCTCCAGGTAATTTCACACGTTTTCTCTGTAGTTCTACTCCCAGCCTGTAGGGGGTGAGAGGAGCAGTTCAGTATTGATATATGTAATACAGGTGAGGGAGGAGACAGGTTACCTGTGGCTCTCTACAGGTAGGTGTAAATGTTAGACTGTTTATTTTCATTTGATTTAATGTCAAACAAGTGCTGTTTATAATCATAATCCTGATACTAATAACGAGGCTAATGCTAATCCTAGTGCTAATATTGGTTCTAATACTAACAGAGGTTCTAATGCTAGTGCTAATGTTGGTTTTGAAGCTAATTATGGTGCTAATGCTGATGCTAATGTTGGCTTTAGTGCTAATGTTGGTTCTAATCCTAACGCTGATGCTAATGTTGGTTCTGATGCTAATGCGGATGCTAATATTGGTTCTGATGCTAGTGCTGATGCTAGTGCTGATGCTAGTGCTGATGCTAATGCTGATGCTAATGTTGATTCTGATGTTAATGCTGATGCTAATGTTGATTCTGATGCTAAATATGGTTCTAATGCTGATGCTAAAGTTGGTACTAAAGCTAATTATGGTTTAAATGCTGATAGTAATGTTGGTTCTATTGCTAATGTTATTTCTGATGCTAATGTTGATTCTGAAGCTAATGCTGATGCTAATGCTGATGCTAATGCTGGTTCTGATGCTAATGCTGATGCTAATGTTGATTCTAATGCTAGTGCTAATGTTTGTTCTAACGCTAAAGTTTGTTCTAATGCTGATGCTTATGTTGGTTCTGACGCTAATTATGATGCCAATTGCTGATGCTAGTGTTGGTTCTGATGCTAATGTTGATGCTAATGTTGGTTCTGAAGCTAAATATGGTTCTAATGCTGATGCTAAAGTTGGTACTAAAGCTAATTATGGTTTAAATGCTGATAGTAATGTTGGTTCCATTGCTAATGTTATTTCTGATGCTAATGTTGATTCTGAAGCTAATGCTGATGCTAATGCTGATGCTGATGCTAATGTTGGTTCTGATGCTAATGCTGATGCTAATGTTGATTCTAACCTTAATGTTGGTTCCAAAGCTAATGCTGATGCTAATGTTGGGTCTAAAGCTAATGCTAATACTGATGTTAATGTTGGTTCTAACCCTAATCTTGGTTCTGAAGCTAATGCTGATGCTGTTGCTAATGTTGGTGCTGAAGTTAATGCTGATGCTAATGATAGCGCTAATGCTAATGTTGAGACTTGGTTTTAATGCTAATGGAGAGACTTTTTCTCTTAATTTTTTTTTTTTTATAATTTTATTTCTAATTTTTTCCGATTTTCTCCCCAATTTACACGGCCAATTACCCAACCCATTCATTAGGACTCCCCCTATCACTAGTGATACCTCAACACACCAGGAGGGTGAAGACTAACACATGCTTCCTCCGATACATGTGAAGTCAGCCATCGCTTCTTTTCGAGCTGCTGCTGATGCAGCATTACCGAGCAGCCAACGCGCTTGGAGGAAAGCGCAGCGGCTCGGCTCCAGTACATCAGCTCACAGACGCCCTGTGCTGCAGACATCACCCTAGGAGTGATGTGGGGAGAGAGCGCCATCTACCCACCCAGAGGGAGCAGGGCCAATTTTGCTCCCTCTGATGCCGGCAGCTTGATGGCAAAGCTGCATGAGCGGGGTTCGAACCGGCGACCTCCCGCTCATAGTGGCAGCGCTTTAGACCGCTGGACCACTCGGCGCCCCAAACTTTTTCTCTTAATAAATGTGATCATTATTTGAAGGCTGATTTTTATATTTACTGGGGTTATCTTTATCTGATATTAAAATGAGCTTTTACTCTTAAAATTGTAAGTCTGGATAAAAAAGCTAAAACTAAAGAATAGTGCGTGTATAGTGTGTGTGTATAGTGTGTGTGTAGTGTGTGTATAGTGTGTGTATAGTGTGTGTGTAGTGTGTAGTGTGTGTGTATAGTGTGTGTGTGTAGTGTGTGTGTAGTGTGTGTGTGTATAGTGTGTGTGTGTATAGTGTGTGTGTAGTGTGTAGTGTGTGTGTATAGTGTGTGTGTGTAGTGTGTGTGTGTGTAGTGTGTGTGTAGTGTGTGTGTGTAGTGTGTGTAGTGTGTGTGTGTAGTGTGTGTAGTGTGTGTGTAGTGTGTGTGTAGTGTGTGTGTAGTGTGTGTAGTGTGTGTGTGTAGTGTGTGTAGTGTGTGTGTGTATAGTGTGTGTGTAGTGTGTGTGTGTAGTGTGTGTATAGTGTGTGTGTGTGTAGTGTGTGTATGTGTGTGTAGTTAGTGTGTAGTGTGTGTATAGTGTGTGTGTATAGTGTGTATGTGTGTGTGTAGTGTGTGTATAGTGTGTGTATAGTGTGTGTGTAGTGTGTGTATAGTGTGTGTATAGTGTGTGTATAGTGTGTGTGTAGTGTGTGTATAGTGTGTGTATAGTGTGTGTGTAGTGTGTAGTGTGTGTATAGTGTGTGTGTAGTGTGTGTAGTGTGTGTATAGTGTGTGTATAGTGTGTGTATAGTGTGTAGTGTGTGTATAGTGTGTGTATAGTGTGTGTGTAGTGTGTAGTGTGTGTATAGTTGGTGTGTAGTGTGTGTAGTGTGTGTATAGTGTGTGTGTAGTGTGTGTGTTGTGTGTGTATAGTGTGTGTAGTGTGTAGTGTGTGTGTAGTGTGTGTGTAGTGTGTGTAGTGTGTGTATAGTGTGTGTGTAGTGTGTGTGTAGTATGTGTGTGTAGTGTGTGTGTAGTGTGTGTATAGTGTGTGTAGTGTGTAGTGTGTGTGTAGTGTGTAGTGTGTGTAGTGTGTAGTGTGTGTATAGTGTGTGTATAGTGTGTGTGTAGTGTGTGTGTAGTGTGTAGTGTGTGTGTAGTGTGTGTATAGTGTGTGTATAGTGTGTGTGTAGTGTGTGTATAGTGTGTGTAGTGTGTAGTGTGTGTGTAGTGTGTGTGTGTAGTGTGTGTATAGTGTGTGTGTAGTGAGTGTGTGTAGTGTGTAGTGTGTGTGTGTGTGTATAGTGTGTGTGTGTGTAGTGTGTATAGTGTGTGTAGTGTGTAGTGTGTGTGTGTGTGTATAGTGTGTGTGTAGTGTGTGTGTGTGTGTGTATAGTGTGTGTGTAGTGTGTGTGTAGTGTGTGTGTAGTGTGTGTGTGTAGTGTGTGTGTAGTGTGTGTATAGTGTGTGTGTAGTGTGTGTGTAGTGTGTGTGTAGTGTGTGTGTAGTGTGTGTGTGTGTAGTGTGTGTATAGTGTGTGTGTGTAGTGTGTGTGTAGTGTGTGTAGTGTGTGTGTAGTGTGTGTGTAGTGTGTGTGTGTGTATAGTGTGTGTATAGTGTGTGTGTAGTGTGTAGTGTGTGTGTAGTGTGTGTGTGTGTGTAGTGTGTGTATAGTGTGTGTGTAGTGTGTGTATAGTGTGTGTGTGTAGTGTGTAGTGTGTGGCGTGGTGTGTGTGTAGTGTGTGTGTAGTGTGTGTGTAGTGTGTGTATAGTGTGTAGTGTGTGGCGTGTGTGTGTGTAGTGTGTGTGTAGTGTGTGGCGTGGTGGTGAGTTCTGGTTAAATGCTGGTTTCTGGGTTTAATGATTAACAGATCGTCTATAATCAGCAGGACTCGCTCTTAATAGAGCTGATCTTTATCTGGGTTTGGGGTCCTGAGGCTCTCGCGTCTCTCGCGTCTCTCTCTGCTTATCTGAGATCAGTTTATAATAATGAGGCTGTAATGAGAGAGCGCTCTCGCGTTCCCTCTCGCTGCACTCACCAACTGCACAAATTACCCAATTGCTGTGTATTTACACGCTGGAGGCTGAACGGCTGTTGTGTCTGTGTGTGTGTCTGGTGTTTGTGTGTGTTTAATGTGTGTTTAGCGTGTGTGTGTGTGTGTGTGTGTGTGTGTGTGTGTGTGTGTGTGTGTGTGTGTGTGTTTGTGTATCATCAGTTTCTTCCAAGCTGCCACTGTTGAATCACACGCTAATTCCAGCAGGCCTCATGCTGTCTGGCAGCAAACAGGGCTGATTTCTGCTAACGATCCTCCGTGTACCCATTAAAATATCTAAATAACCACAACATAAAGCAGAAAATAACACCATCATCCTCATCCTCATCATCCTCATCATCCTCATCATCAGCTTCCTCATACCTTACACCTTATTCCTCCATTCGACATAAAAAGTATTATTATTATTATTATTATTATTATTATTATTATTATTATTCCCTGCTTTTGTCTTGTTCATTAAAGGAACTTTAACAGCCCAATGTTACATTATCAAGGTCCTGAAAATAATAATAATAATAATAATAATAATAATAATAATTTATTTTTATAAATTAATATTTATTTTATTATTAATAATAAATGATTAATAATATTTTATTTATATGGTGCCTTTTCTGAAAACTCAGTGTTTAACAACACAGCCATAGACAGAAGGTACAGTGCATAAGAACAAGCATGCATCCAAACGTAACAAATAAAAAACGTGCAAGTAAAAAAAAATATATATATATATATATATATATATATAT
Organism: Astyanax mexicanus; assembly: GCF_023375975.1. Taxonomy (NCBI): domain Eukaryota; kingdom Metazoa; phylum Chordata; class Actinopteri; order Characiformes; family Acestrorhamphidae; genus Astyanax; species Astyanax mexicanus. The sequence goes on along the minus strand of NC_064424.1, from coordinate 569,464 downwards.
AAACAACAATGTTGAATCAACATTTAATATTAAAACCCTTCAGACTGGGTGATACGGGGCATAATTTACCCTGATAAATCACTTTTTACACCATTATCCAGGCTAGCTTAGCGCTAGCTTTCAGCCCCAAGCGCTGCCATCACTCCTGGCGCCGGCTGCTGCGCTATGCGGAGTCTATGTATATATATGTCTATGTTATTATCAGTACAGTGATGACGGCGCTCAGAGCTGAAGCACGAGTAACAAAAATCCCCTCAATAACTAATAATTTATTTTTTCCCCATCAAAGTTCAGCGTTTGCTCCAGGTAATTTCACACGTTTTCTCTGTAGTTCTACTCCCAGCCTGTAGGGGGTGTGAGGAGCAGTTCAGTATTGATATATGTAATACAGGTGAGGGAGGAGACAGGTTACCTGTGGCTCTCTACAGGTAGGTGTAAATGTTAGACTGTTTATTTTCATTTGATTTAATGTCAAACAAGTGCTGTTTATAATCATAATCCTGATACTAATAACGAGGCTAATGCTAATCCTAGTGCTAATATTGGTTCTAATACTAACAGAGGTTCTAATGCTAGTGCTAATGTTGGTTTTGAAGCTAATTATGGTGCTAATGCTGATGCTAATGTTGGCTTTAGTGCTAATGTTTGTTCTAATGTGCTCGGAGCTGAAGCTAGTAGCATTATAGGATGTAAACAGTGTTTTTAATAAGCTTCGTTTTAAGCACTTTTTAAGTTATTAATGCCTGGTTTTAAATGTCAGGACTCTCCTCTTGGATTCTAGTAAGGAGGTGTGGAGCTACTTTGAGCTGGATAACGGTGTAAAAAGTGATTTATCAGGGTAAATTATGCTCCGTATCTCCCAGTCTGAAGGGTGTTTGTTGGATAAACTGTTAAAATTTCTGGATCTCTGAACGCTGTGGGAGAACGGAGGTGTGCTATTCATCAAATATAAGAACTTTTATCATGTTTTACTACAATAAAAGTACATTTTACACCAGAGTTCTCCTTTAAATAGGTTATAATCTGCTCCTGGTCCTCTGCCTTGTTCTGCCGCTTCGTCGTGTCGTTCACTACATGCGATCCGCAACCAACCCCCTGAATAATTATTTCCACTACCCGTCCCCCCGCGGGCCGAAAACTCGCAACTCCAGACCAATCGAGAGCAATTTAGTAACTCATACCCCTGAACATCAGTAACGGCCCACCCAGGACCAGGCCCCTGATGGAGGGGCAGCTGAGTGAGGACGGGAGGCAGCTGCAGGATGATGGGCGGCGGGGGGGTAGTTTTAAAGAGCGATCGTTTTTCTCTCGCTGTCGTTTTTTTGAGGATGTCCTGATTCTTTATCCTACACAGTAAATGAATAGTAAAGTGATCTATAACACATAAGGAATCATGTAGTAACTTAAAAACAGTGTTAAACCAAAATACTGGAATAGATTTACAGGGGTTGTACAGTGAAACTGAAACACCTGTCATCATTTTAGTGTGGGATTTTAGGTTTCATGGCTAAATTGGAGCAGCCTGGTGTTCAATCTTCATTAATTACACATTGCACCAGTAAGAGCAGAGTGTGAAGGTTCAATTAGCAGGGTAAGAGCACAGTTCTGCTCTAAATATTACAATGCACACAACATTATGGGGGACATACCAGAGTTCAAAAGAGGACAAATTGTTGGTGCACGTCTTGCTGGAGCATCTGTGACCAAGACAGCAAGTCTTTGTGATGCATCAAGAGCCACGGTATCCAGGGTAATGTCAGCATACCACCAAGAAGGACCAACCACATCCAACAGGATTAACTGTGGACGCTGTAAGAGGAAGCTGTCTGAAAGGGATGTTCGGGTGCTAACCCGGATTGTATCCTAAATACATAAAACCACGGCTGATCAAATCACACAGAATTCAATGTGCACCTCAACTCTCCTGTTTCCACCAGAACTGTCCGTCACCACAATCAATTATTGTGCTCTAAAACCAGGTGCTTCAGTTTCATTCTCCAACCCCTGTACTTTGCAAATGTTCTTTTTTTTCGGCAATATATATAGTGATATTAAACAATGCAGGGCCCATGACGTCACCACGTCGCTCTCAAAATCTGAGAAAAACAGCAAAACAACAGTAATCGGCCCTTTAATCAGCATTCAAATGTCTTTTTAAAAGGTAAATAAGATTGTTTGTTTTTCTGGGTTTAAAAGTATGAATTCAGCTGTAACTGGAAATATCTGCACTGCTAAATCAAATCAAATCAAATTTATTTGTATAGCGCTTTTTACAACAGGTGTTGGCACAAAGCAGCTTTACAGAAACATGATTACAGGACAAAGAATCAGGCAAAACATTAAACATAGAAAATACATAATACAGAACCCCCAGTGAAAAACTCCCTCAGAGCTGCAGGAGGAGGAAGAAACCTTGGGAGGACCAAGACTCACATTAAAGGGGGGACCATCCTACCACTGGTCAAACGGCTTTTAAATTAAAATTTAAAAAGTCTTTTATACATCCATATAGGTTTTATGTACTCAGGAGTGTAATAGCGCCACTAATGGCTTGGATGTAAAACTAAACTGTGCTGGACTGAGGAGTACAGCTTTCCACACAACCAGCGCCCCCTCCCCCTCGCGCTTCTCAGGCAGCAGCAGCCTGTCACTCACACAGACACAGAGACAGCGCTGTGTATCTACTACTTCTTGTGTCAAGAATCAAAATATTGCAACATGACTTGTTTGATTTAATTGCCTTATGTGACATTGAACGTCCTGCGATGTGACTATTGTGCATGCTCACATTGTGATGACGATGCTCAAACGATATATTGCGCAGCCCTAATTTAGGATATGTTCACATTACCAGGCTGAAGTGACTCAGATCTGATTTTTTTCATGGCTGTGTGAACGTGATAAAATCCGAAATCCAATTTTTTCTTCAAAACAGATTTAAGTCACTTTCATATGTGGTCCTAAATCTGAATTCATGATTTGTCTTTTTGCTTTTGCGCATTAGCATTAGCATTAGCGCTACATGCTTCTATCTCTCGTACCCACACTTTATATCTTGGTGCAGCTGTGCAGCTATAGCTGCAAAAAAAACAGCAAAAGCAAACCACCTGTCCTTTTTTACCTCCTGGAGCTGAGCATGAACTTCAGAGCAGCTGTTTACTCTCCACTCCAGCAAAAGATGCTCCACATATGAGCTGCTAACTCATCCATTTCCCTTTATAAAGCTACGAGTCTCTCCTCTCTCTAATATGAGGGTTTTTGTTGTTGGTGAAGAAGGAGGCGTTTATACAGGTATCAATGTGCAGCATGTGAGACGATTCAGGAACAGATTCTGTGTTCACATTACACACAGATACAGATCACTTACATTTACACTGAATGTGAACCGACAAGATACACAAATCTGATCTGAGATAAAAATGAGATTTCAAGTTTGAGCAACATGGCTTATAGTAATGTGAATGCAGCTTCTGAGGTTGGATGATCCTGTACAACAGAGGAAACCCTCGCTCTCACATCCTTTCCGAGGGCGGTCCTGATGAGTGCCAGTTTCATCATCATCATCATCATAATGTTTTTTAATGGTCTTTGCGGTGATAGCACTTACTTGTGGATACTTGCACATTTCTTGCAATTCTTCTTCTTTTTTTTTTTGATTAACTGACCTTCATTTTTGTCTTAAAGTAGTTTTTAATTCCTGAGCTCATTTCTGAAGTTCTGCTGAAGGTCGTTGGAGGAGTTGGGAGTTGCAGACTCCAAAACCGAGGCAGGAGGAGCAGAACTGTTGGAATTAGCATTAGAATTAAGATTAGCGTTATCAGTGTGAACCAAAGAAATGAAGGACTGAAGGAAACACCATTACTGCCATTAGATTCTAGTAGATTATATTCCGGTGTTGCAGATCGTTACGTTCCCTCCGTCCGTCCGTAACGCCTCCACCGATCCTTCTTTCTTTTCTCGCGTCCGACAGCTTGCAATTAGCGGTTGCTTGTCGTTGCGTCAGAGTTAAACCTCCTCCAGTCTGACATCGGCTGATGATGGGCCTAAATAATGCATCCGCCCAAAAGATGGGAACTCATCATTTTACCCGGACTCTTTCGTCTCTCCGTCCTGTTATACCACACGACATCACAGCCACTCATTACAGCCGTGAGATCCGCAGAAAGGCTTTGAGTCCAAATCGGTCACGCCCCGCGGGATTGGACGGCCGATAGCCGAGTGATTGGTGGACGTGGAGACGTTTGACGATTTGAAACTTTGAGAAAAGTGCTGTGTTGGAGAATATTATCGTATCTTGTACTTAACCATTGGTGTAGGAACCGGAATTATACAGCAGAAAAAGCAGAAATTGTTTTAAAATAAACTTTTATTTTTAAGGCACGCCAAAATCTGCACCCCCGCCAGGAAAAGCACCCTCTCTGCAGGTGACATGATTCTTTTTCCTTATTTATTATGAGTCATCGT
>NC_064424.1:475000-560000 GCF_023375975.1 Astyanax mexicanus | reverse complement strand
GCAAATCTGAGTTTTTCATTCTTATGATAAACTGTATCCAGAAACCATGTTTGTGATTGATGATCAGATGCGTCTCAGTCTAGACTCTCTCTCTCTAAACCGATAATCTAATCTTCTATCAAAGTTTTGCTGCTATAATACAACGAACAACAACCCAATAAAATCTCCAGCAGCTCGTGTAGATGTGGTGCAGAATTGTGATGTTCAGACAGGCAAATCTGATCTGAGGACACCATCGTAAGAAGTGGAAATGCTTTCAGTAGAAAGTAATTAAAAACGCAGGACTCAAGAGTTGAGAAAATGTAAATGTACAACAGAATTGACATGCCAATAAATAATGTTATTAATAATAATAATAATTAATCTCTTATTAAATCTGTTATCATTTTAAATATAGTACTTTATGCAGTGAACAACAACCCAGTGAAATCTCCAGCAGCTAATGTAGATGTTGTGCAGAATTGTGATGTTCAGACAGGCAAATCCGATCTGAGGACACCATCGTAAGAAGTAAAAAAAAAAAAAAAAGAATTAAAATATAAAACAGAATTCACATACCAATACATAATAATAATAGTAATAATAATATTCAAATCTGTTATATTATTTTAAGTACTTTATGCAACGAACAACCCAGTGAATTCTCCAGCAGCCTGTGTAGATGTGGTGCAGAATTGTGATGTTCAGACAGGCAAATCTGATCTGATCACTGTAGTTAATCACAGTGTGGATGGATCTGTCCACAGATCTGATCTGAGAAATGAGCATAGCTTCAGACCCTCCGTCCTCCGTCCTTCTTTCAGCCCGGGTCTGGGTCATTAGCATTCAGGCGGAGCTAGCGGGACAATGTCACAATGCTAATCTGTTATGCTAATCTTTTGGTGCTCTGCTACTAGTGGGATGACCTTTGACCCCTGTAATATTGTGGCCCCGGCGGGCCGGCTGTCTGTTCCCCACCTGTACCCAGATGTCCTGAACAGCTGCGGGGCGTTCAGGACCCGTGTAGGTGCCGCGAGTAGCGCCGGTCACTCGGGAGGACGGAGTCGGCGCTAGCGGCTAATCCTGTTTTGCACTTGTATGCAGGCGCTGGTGTTTAGCGAAGGCTAAGCATCTGCTAATGAAGGAAGACAAAAGCAGCATTAGCCCGGCGGGTCAGAAACCCGGGAGGAATAGCAAGTGCTCAGCTGACGTCTTTCTCCTCCCGAATACGGAGCGAAAAGAGACGAATGAATGGACCAAATTTATTCATCTTTATGTAGATCAATAAAAATACTGCTGATAAGAGCAGCTAAAGAGCAGCTAATGAGGGTCGGGGTGATGTGAGGGGCATGTCCACGTCCGTGTGTACTCAAATCTGACTAAAATTAGTTTGGACATGTTACATTTTAGTGTTTTTTCATTATTTTAAAATGTTCTGTATTGTAGATTAATGCTAAAGTCGTCCGAACTATGAAGAAATACAAATTAAAAACCTCTGGAATATAATCAAGAGGAAGATGGATGATCACAAACCATCAAACCACCAAACTGAACTGCTTGAATTTTTACACCAGGAGTAAAGCAGCATAAAGTTATCCAAAAGCAGTGTGTAAGACTGGTGGAGGAGGAGAACATGATGCCGAGATGCATGAAATTAAAACTGATTAAGAACCACCAGGGTTATTCCACCAAATATTTAAAGATTTATGAACTCTAGTAATTAAAATTTATGAATATGAACTTGTTTTCTTTGCATTATTTGAGGTCTGAAAGCTCTGCATCTTTTTTTTTTGTTATTTCAGTCATTTCTCATTTTCTGTAAATAAATGCTCTAAATGAGAATATTTTTATTTGGAATTTGGGAGAAATGTTGTCTGTAGTTTATAGAATAAAACAACAATGTTCATTTTACTCAAACATAAACCTATAAATAGTAAAATCAGAGAAACTGATTCAGAAACTAAAGTGATCTCTTCATTTTCTCCAATCGGAGTTGATCTTTAAAGAGCTAAGAGCAGTTGGTTAGAATAAAAATCTTAGTACCCAGATAGCAAAAAGGATCTGGCCCGGATCCGGCACAATTCAAAACGGATCTGGCCCAGTGTCCTTTTGCACAGTGGGTATTGACTCAGACTCTACTACTAAATGTTTCCTTGGATTTCACTGCTAAAAGCCTCTTTCTTGACTCAAATACTAAAAGTCTTGGTCTTTCCTTGGATTTCCATTTCTCATTTTCTGCAAATAAATGCCTCAAAATGCCAATTTGTTTTTTGCGAAAAACTGAAGTGCTCTCTCATTTATTGTTTCTAGTTGGAGATGATCTTTACAGAGCTGTAAGTGTGTATAATGTTTACAGCAGGTTGTGTAGGACGTCAGTATTAATTTTATCTTTAACTCTGAGAGGGTATTTCTGAGCACAGCGTTGGGTTATTGGGTTGCTGGGTTGTTGAGTTGTTGGGTTGTTGGGTTGTTGGGTTGTTGAGTTGTTGGGTTGTTGAGTTGTTGGGTTGTTGGGCTGCTGGGTTGTTGGGTTGTTGGGTTGTTGAGTTGTTGGGTTGTTGGGCTGCTGGGTTGCTGGGTTGTTGGGCTGCTGGGTTGTTGGGTTGTTAAGTTGTTGGGTTGTTAAGTTGTTAAGTTGTTGGGTTGTTGGGTTGTTAAGTTGTTGGGTTGTTGGGTTGTTGGGTTGTTGGGTTGTTGGGTTGTTGGGCTGCTGGGTTGTTGGGTTGTTAAGTTGTTGGGTTGTTGGGCTGTTGGGTTGTTGGGTTGTTGGGCTGCTGGGTTGTTGGGTTGTTGGGTTGCTGGGTTGTTGGGTTGTTGAGTTGTTGGGTTGTTGGGTTGTTGGGCTGCTGGGTTGTTGGGTTGTTGAGTTGTTGGGTTGTTAAGTTGTTAAGTTGTTGGGTTGTTGGGCTGCTGGGTTGTTGGGTTGTTGGGCTGCTGGGTTGTTGGGTTGTTAAGTTGTTAAGTTGTTGGGTTGTTGGGTTGTTAAGTTGTTAAGTTGTTGGGTTGGTGGGCTGTTGGGTTGTTGGGCTGTTGGGTTGTTGGGTTGTTGGGTTGTTAAGTTGTTGGGTTGTTAAGTTGTTAAGTTGTTGGGTTGGTGGGCTGCTGGGTTGTTGGGTTGTTGGGCTGTTGGGTTGTTGGGTTGTTGGGTCGTTGGGTCGTTGGGTTGTTGAGTTGCTGGGTTGTTGGGTTGTTGGGTTGTTGGGTTGTTGGGTTGTCTCTGGGCAGGTCTGTGCTCGGCTCTCTGGACCATCTGGTTTCAATTGGAGAGGCGAGGTCACTGAATGCAGCGTTTTGTAACCGGTGTTGAATTTGTACTCGACTGGGAACAAGCTGAAAGTTTTCTGGAGGAAGTGTGGCCGCTCCAGAAAGAGGGAAGTGAAACGTAAATAAAGTAAAGCGGGATAACTGTACGAAACGCTGCTGCATCTCTGTTTTTAACCTGCAGCCAGAGCTGCATTAATAATAATAACAGCTGAGCTGAGGGGATCCCTGCTGTCCGCACTGCTTTTAGAGCTTAGGGTTGCCTGATATTCATTTATCCATTTATCCATTTAGCAGTGGAGACCACTCCGCTATATTCACCCTCTATATACTGTAACTCTGAGGGGTTTTATTATTAAACCAACCAGAGCAGATTAAACATCAGACCCAGCAGAGTTAATGAGTCTCGTCTTAAACTCAACAAAACCTGAATAAAAAGAAACTAGAAAATCAGTTTTATTGTATTATTATTATTTTTAAGCCTATGACATAATAATTTGCAGGCGGATGTCCTGATTCATGTTGTAGTACTCAAGTTCAAACTTGATCTCAAGGCCAATCTGAAGATCATAAACGAGTTGTCTTGGTCTCAAACTCATTTTGACTCATCTCCATCACTCCCGAACTCAGGCTCAGAACTAAAAGTCTCATTCTTGACTCGTACTACAAACTTAAAGTCTCGATTTTAACTTGGACTGCACAACTAAAAGTCTCAGTCATGATTCAGATTAGACTACTAAAGTCTCGGTCTTGACTCGGACTTGACTACTAGAAAAAAAAAGGGTCTTGGCCTTGAGTCAGACTCTACAACTAAAAGTCTCTGCCTTGTCTCAGATTCGACTCCTAAAATTCTCGTTCTTGACTTGTACTTCAACACTGAAAGTCTCAGTTTTGACTCATACTTCAACACTAAAAGTCTCGGTTTTGACTCGTATTCCAACACATAAAGTGTAGGTTTTGACTCGGACTGCATAACTAAAAGTCTGTCTTGACTGGGAATTGACTACTGCTAAAAGTCTCATTCTTTACTCTGACTCAACTAATGAAGTCTCAGTCATGACTCAGAATTAACTACTAAAAATCTCAGTCATGATTTAGACTAGACTACTGAAGTCTCATTCTTGACTCATACTCCAATACTAGGAGTCTTGTTCTTGATTTGGACTTGACTACTAGGACAAAAAGGAGTCTTGGCCTTGGCTCAGATTCTACTACTAGACTCTGTCTTGACTCGTAGACAGCTGCTAAAAGTCTCTTTCTTGACTCAGACTCGTCTTTTAAAAGTCTCTTTCTTGACTCAGACTCGTCTCCTAAAAGTCTCTTTCTTGACTCAGACTCGTCTCCTAAAAGTCTCTTTCTTGACTCAGACTCGTCTCCTAAAAGTCTCTTTCTTGACTCAGACTCGTCTCCTAAAAGTCTCTTTCTTGACTCAGACTCGTCTTCTAAAAGTCTCTTTCTTGACTCATACTCCAACACTAAGTCTCGTTCTTGACTTGTACTCAATGCTAAAAGTCTCGGTTTTGACTCATACTCCAACATAAAAAAAACAGACTAGACTACTGAAGTCTCATTCTTGACTCGTTCTCCAACACTTGAAGTCTCGGTTTTGATTCACACTCCATCACTCCATCACTAAGTCTTGTTCTTGCCTCTTTATTTAACTACCAAAAATCTCAGTCATGATTCAGAATAGACTGCTAAAGTTTTTTTCTTGACTTGTACTCCAATACTAAGAGTCTTGTTCTTGACTCAGACTCAAGAAAAAGAGTCTTTGCCTTGATTTAGACTCAGCCAGTCTAGTCTAGACTCTGTCTTGACTCTGATTTGATTACTCACAGTCTTGATCTTGTCCCAGACTCGACTACTAAAATTCTCGTTCTTGACTCGGAGACAACTGCTAAAAGTCCCTGCCTTGACTCAGACTCATCTTCTAAAAGTCTCTTTCTTGACTCAGACTCATCTTCTAAAAGTCTCTTTCTTGACTCAGACTCATCTTCTAAAAGTCTCTTTCTTGACTCAGACTCGTCTTCTAAAAGTCTCTTTCTTGACTCAGACTCGTCTGCTAAAAGTCTCTTTCTTGACTCATACTTCAACACTAAAAGTCTTGTTCTTGACTCGTACTCAATGCTAAAAGTCTCGGTTTTGACTCATACTCCAACATTAAAAAAAAAACTAGACTACTGAAGTCTCATTCCTGACTCGTTCCCCAACACTCTCAGTTTTGATTCACACTCCATCACTAAAAGTCTTGTTCTTGACTCTTGATTTAACTGCTAAAAATCTCAGTCATGATTCAGAATAGACTGCTTAAGTTTTGTTTGTGACTCGTACTCCAATACTAAGAGTCTTGTTCTTGACTCAGACAAAAAAAAAAAAAGAGTCTTGGTCTTGATTTAGACTCAACCAGTCTAGTCCAGTATCTGTCTTTGCTCTGATTTCATTACTAACAGTTTCGTTCTTGTCTCGGACTCGACTACTAAAATTCTCATTCTTGACTCGGAGTAAACCGCTAAAAGTTTTGGTCTTTTCTTGGACTTCACTACTAGAATAAGAGTCTTAATATTGACTCTTCTACTTCTAAAAGTCTTGGTCTAAAATACAGCACTACACTTTATGATCTACATACAGTATATTGGATTTATTTTAATCTGAAAGCAGAGCAATACTGGTTTAAAATCTTCTTCAGATATTTTAGTATTTTTTTCTGTGTCCTCGTCTCTGAAAGGCGGAGCTGGTGGGTACTGAGTTGGTGAGCCGGGTGGTGGAGAACGTTCCTCTGCTCCCTGTAGAAATTAAAATCAGGATCTTTAGAGGATTCCCGTCGTTACGGCCTCATTTCAGAGCTCAGTCAGGCAGAGATGCCAATCACTCCCTCTTTCAGATGCTAAGTGTTGGTAAACTCCCTGAAGAATGCAGAGCTGATTGAGTTTCTCACGGAGAGGCGGGTGAGCGTTGGGGGTGGGGGCGGAGCTCTGGAGCGGCGGGGGTAATTGTTGGTGACACCTGCCCCGCTAATTACCACCGGAGAAAGGTAATCTCTGCAGATTACAGCAGCTGTCGGGGTAACGAGCTCACGAGTAGAGCTGTAGCTATCGATTATTTTAGTAATCGAGTACTCATTTATTCAATTGATTAAATAATCGGATAAAACATATTTTCCTGCCTAAAAAGCAATAAAAATGCTGCTCGTCTCTTCACCGCTCGTCCCCTCGCCACCTAACGAAGCCTTTCTTTTTAGCCGTTGAGACGGATGAAGAGCTGTGTTCTACAATTGGAGACGTGGGATTGATTTCAGCTGTATTCAGAAGATCACCCTCGACATCACGGGATCACCTGATTATCCCTGATGAGTTTCAGCACTTTAACTCTCGACCCGGATGCCAGGGCACGGATGGAGCTGAAGGTTCAGGATCTGAAGGTTGAGGAGCATTATGAGGATTGAGATTGAGACGGTGATGGACGCTGTAGATCTCAGCGGAGGACGAGCTGTTCAGAGAGATTGAGATTCTCCAGCTGTCCCAGCGGGTCCGGCCCGTGCCCGTCAGGAGTGGCACTAAGCAGGAGGGCAGGGCAGCAGCAGGAGGGTGCCCTCGGGAGAACCAACAGAAATTAATTTTCCGGCTCAGAGCGAGAGGAAGGACGAGAGTCTCCACTCGCCTCACTTCACCTGAACCGCGGGTCTGAACTGTGAACACTTATCAAAATCGAATTGACACAACAAAACACTATCACAGTCTGGAGCAGATAGGAGGGAAAAGGTACTTTTTACTCTGAAAAGTGTGGACTTTTAAAGAGGACATCTGCCAGTTTGCTAATGCTAATGCTAATTCTACGCAATATTTTCCAGTTCCCGTAATACTTTGACAAGATATTGTAAGGTTACTTTGTAAGTTAACTTTAATGCTTTTGAAAAAACTATTGTTTTAGATACAGTTATTTAAAACAGGTAAAACGAAAGTTGGAATTCAACAAAATTGCAAAAACAAAAGGAGAAATATTAAACCCTTTCTAAAATGATGCGTAACGAATAACGTCAATCAACAACAGTGCAGATACAGCTCTGGGGAAAAAATAAGAGACCAAACCAAGCTGAACTGCTTGAATTATTTTTAAATAAGTAAAGCAGCATAAAGTTATCCAAAAGCAGTGTGTAAGACTGGTGGAGGAGAACATGATGCTAAGATGCATGACGAAGACTGTGATTAAAAACCAACCAGGATTATTCCACCAAATATTGATTATTTCTGAACTCTTAAAACTTTATGAATATGAACTTGTTTTCTTTGCATTATTTGAGGTCTGAAAGCTCTGCATCTTTTTTGTTATTTCAGTCATTTCTCATTTTCTGTAAATAAATGCTCTAAATGAGAATATTTTTATTTGTAATTTGGGAGAAATGTTGTCTGTAGTTTATAGAATAAAACAACAATGTTCATTTTACTCAAACATAAACCTATAAATAGTAAAATCAGAGAAACTGATTCAGAAACTGAAGTGCTCTCTTCATTTTTTACAGAGCTGTATATAGGAGCTCTAATGCTAATGCTAAAGCTATTGCTAATGCTATGATTGAGAAGTGCAGTGCGTGGCTGTGCTCCCCAGGCTAAGATTTTAGATTATGTTTTAAAAATGAAGCCTAAAAATAGTGAAAATGATCTGCCTTTGATAAACTGCGGCTCGCTTCATTTGATAAGCGTCAATCGATAGGAATCGGCGTTTTCCCGGGTCTCTCGGTTTATTAGCGCTCAGATTACGATGTTTTTGCTTTTTTTTCTGAAGTGATCAGTCTCCACCGCTAATCCTTTAACGCGTTCGTTCTTTACGTATCCCGGTAAAGTTCAGATATTCCGTTAGATACGGTGGGCGATGACGGCGGCGCTAATCACAGCGTTAGCTGCGGGTAGTTTAGCGCCGCTGGAAGACTGTAGACTCCTGCAGCTAATGAGGAATTGACTCCAGCCCGAGCGAGAGCTACATTGTTTGGGCTGTTTATTTATTTATGATTGTTTGATGTATGGCGTTCGACTCATGATTAATTCCTTAACGCAGACCTTGATCAATATGCAAGATTAATGGTGGATTTACTTTAATGTTATTTTTATTGGAAACATAGATGCCGCGCGTTCCTCCCTCTTTCTTGGGCGCTTGCAGCGGTTGATTGATGTCAGCACCGGCATCAACCCCGGCTTTTCTTTTAATTCCCTGCATAATAATTCCCCTCTTTCTTTTCCTCCCTTCTCCCGGCTTCTGTCAGTCGCTAGGATCCAGTCTTTGTGGCTCGTTCAGAATGTCTTGTTAAAAATTAAAGTGATTGTATTCTCCTTTCTAATGCAAATGGCGTCCCACGTGGCCTTCTGAATGCATATGAGGGCCAGAGACGAGCGCGAGAGACGAGCGAGAGAGCGCCACTCGCTCACAGACTCACACCGAGATCCTGAATAGTGATGAGGCCGGTGTTGGCGTACCCGTCGTACCCTCCCAATGCCCTGTAGTTTACCTGTCTGTCTCCCTGTCAATCAAACGCAGTCGGGAGAGACGGGCGTTTGGGACGCAGCTCTTACATTCACCACCTCGTTTTTAGCTCCTGTCAGCTGATATGTTGGACCATATGTTACCATTCTGAACAGAGTGTGTGTGTGTGTGTGTGTGTGTGTGTCCTGTGTGAATACAGTCCCCGACCCAAGATTCCTGCTGTAGTAACTGGGATTAATGGTGATTTAACCTGCAAGTGGGCCCTGAGGCTAAGGGTGGTCCCAACTGCCAACTGTCCACAGCCAGCAATACAGAACACCATCCAGCCGAGACACTGCCACACTGACAAATTAACCCAACCAGACCCAACTAATCCCAACCAGACCCAACAAATCCCAACCAATCCCAGCCAAAGCCTATCCCAGTCAGACCCAACCAATACCAATCAGACATAACCAATCCCAATCAGTAACAATTAATCACAACAAATCACAACTAATTAAAACAAATCCTGACCAATTACACACAATCCTAACCAAACCAGACCCAACAAATCCCAACCAATCCCAATCAGACCCAATAAATCCCATCAAATAACAGCGAATTAAAATAAATCCTGATAAATTACACACAATCCTAACCAAACTCAACCAATTCCAACCAGACCCAACAAATCCCAACCAATCACAGCCAAAACCAGCCTATCCCAGTCAGACCCAACCAATCCCAATCAGTATTGACTAATCCCTTCAAATCACAACTAATTAAAACAAATTCCACCCAGTCCCAACAAAGACCAATCAATACCAACCAATTTCACACAGTCCCATTCAAACTCAACCAATCCCAACCAATCTCAGCAAATCACAAATAATTAAAACAAATTCCAACCAATCCCAACAAAAAATAACCAATCCCAACCAGTTCCACACAATATAAACGTAACTAATTTCACACAATACCAACCAAACTCAACCAATCCCATCAAATCACACTTAATTACAACAAATCATAAACGAGACTCAAACAATTCCAACCAGACCCAACAAATCCCAACCAATTCCAACCAAAACTAGCCTATCCCAGTCAGACCCAACCAATTCCCAAAATTCCAACCAGTCCCAACAAACAACCAATCCCAACCAGTTCCACACAATCAAAACTTAACCAATTCCAACCAAACTCAATCAGTAACAACTATTCCTATCAAATCACAACTAATTATAACAAATAATGAACCAGTCCCAACAAAGACCAACCAATCCCAACCAAACTCAACCAATCCCAGCAAATCACAACTATTTAAAACAAATTCTAACCAATCCCAATCAATTCCACACACTTGTATGGAATTTTATTATATGGAGTAAAAAACTACAGCATCAATCAAAAGTTAAAAACTTCTTATTTAATGTTTTTATGTTTTTTCCTACATACTAAATGAATAGAGTGATCTATCAGATTATAAAGGAACACATAATGAATCATGTAGTAACTTAAAAACAGTGTTAAACAAACCTAAATACTCTGTGAAGTATTTAGATACTCTTATCTGGGGAGCTGTTTGTTAACTTGTGCCTGGAAACTCTGATGATCCTGTGTAACTCTAGAAAGTAAAATATTAAATATATTCTGCTATGTGTAAATGTGTAAGTGGGTAATTGGGTAAGAGGACTCTGGTTCTTGCCGTTTCCTGGTGCAGGAAGTCTGTTCACTGTGTGTAATGGAGATGGAAATCCTCGGCATCTCAAGGTCCTGCTCCTCCTCAGACTGAAGGAGGTGAAGAGTGAGACGCTGCCTGGAGTGTTTTCTCACTCTCAGCAGGGAGTGCTCTGAGATCCTTACAAAATCTAACAGTGAGGAGAGAACTGAGCCGAGGAGCTTCTGAAGAAGTACGGCTTTAATCTGCAGGATTAAAAACACAAGACCTACAAGAGCTACTGCTCTAATAAAAGCTTCAAAAATTACTCTAATCCCAACCAAACTCTACCAAACCAACTAATCCCAACCAAACTCAACTAATCCCAACCAATCCCAACCAAACTCTACCAAACTCTACCAAACTCAACTAATCCCAACTAAACTCTACCAAACCCAACTAATCCCAACCAAACTCTACCAAACCCAACTAATCCCAACCAAACCCAACTAATCCCAACCAAACTCTACCAAACTCAACTAATCCCAACCAAACCCAACTAATCCCAACCAATCCCAACCAAACCCAACTAATCCCAACCAAACTCTACCAAACTCAACTAATCCCAACCAAACCCAACTAATCCAAACCAAACTCAACTAATCACAACTAATCCCAACCAAACTCAACTAATCCCAACCAAACTCAACTAATCCCAACCAAACTCAACTGATCACAACCTAACCCAACCAATCCCAACCAAACCCAAACAAACCCAACTAATCCCAACTAATCCCAACCAAACCCAACTAATCCCAACTAATCCCAACCAAACCCAACTAATCCCAACCAATCCCAACCAAACTCAACTAATCCCAACTAAACTCTACCACTTCTCTACCTCTACCACTACCTCTACCTCTAACTCTACCACTCTTGCACTTCAATATTGTAAGTCGCTTTGGACAAAAGCGTCTGCCAAATGTAATGTAATGTAATGTACCAAACCCAACTAATCCCAACCAAACCCAACTAATCCCAACCAAACCCAACCAAACTCAACTAATCCCAACTAATCCCAACCAAACCCAACTAATCCCAACCAAACCCAACCAAACCCAACTAATCCCAACCAATCCCAACCAAACCCAACCAAACCCAACCAAACCCAACTAATCCCAACCAAACCCAACCAAACTCCACCAAACTCAACTAATCCCAACTAATCCCAACTAATCCCAACCAAACCCAACTAATCCCAACCAAACTCTACCAAACTCAACTAATCCCAACTAAACTCTACCAAACCCAACCAAACCCAATCAATCCCAACCAAACCCAACTAATCCCAACCAAACCTAACTAAACCCAACATAACCCAACTAACACCAACCAAACCCAATTAATCCCAACATAATCCAACAAATTCCATCCAAACCAAATCATTTCAGTCTATGCCCAACTAAACTCAACTAATCACAGCCGAACCCAACAAGGGTGAGTCAAAACCAACCAATCTCAACCCAAGTTATCTCAGCCAAACCTAACTAATCCCAACCAAACTCAACCCATCCCAGTCAATCCAAATCATTCTAATCTATTCTCAACCTGTCCCTGCAAACCCAACAAATCGCAACTACTGTATACTTCATCAGTCCCAATCAATTCCAGTCTTGTGTCTTTTTTTAAATGTCTTTCTTGCTTTCTTTTTTAATTTGATCTAATTCTCCCTCATTTATACTCAGATTAATCTTGTATTTTTTCTGTATTTCATTTCTGCAGCTTCATCAGAGTAACACAGCGCAGTTATCAGTGTTTTAAACTCAGAGTTTCAGATCGATGGTTCTGATTTTTACAGTCGGTGGAGATTAAAGTGGTTATAAAGCTGCTGTTTTTAAATAAAATGTTGCATATTGCTGCTTTTAAAGGCCTGATAAAAGCTGGGGGGGTGTTATAGGACTGTATTAATATTCCTTCTGTTTATTGGGGGGGCTATTGGGGGGTATTATTGGGGGGGTGCAGTAGATGGTGTGAGGATGGTGGGGCAGTCTCAGGGGAGCATGCTCTACACTTCTCCTCATATCTCATATCATCAAAGAGCTGATATCCCATAATAATAGAGACAGCAGTAAGAGCGGGGTTCAGCGCTGTAACCCAGAAACCGTCGCCGGGGGTAATGAGGGCGGGGCTTGCTGTGTGATTAGAGCAATTAGTGAAGAACCAATTATGAGGAGGACTTAATTAATTTCAGCTTCTCAAGTGCTGTTTAATAACCCCCTATCTCTCCATCTCTCCCCCCTTTATCTCTCTATCTTCCCCCCCCCTCTATCTCTCTATCTCTCCTCTGTTTCGATCCCTCTCTTTATTTGCTGATGAATTATTTGATGTGTAAAACGTTCACAGGGGACTCGGCCTTCACTGCCCTCCCTCTACACTCTCTCTCTCCTTTACTCTCTTTTTCACTCTGTATCGCTCTTACTCTCTCTCCATCTCTCTCTCCTTCACTTTCTAGTTTCTCTTTTTGTCTCTGAATCTCTCTCTCTCTCATTCTGTATCGCTCTTTCTTTCTCTTTCTCTCTCCTTTACTCTCTTTTTCACTCTGTATCACTCTCTTTCTCTCTCCATCTCTCTCTCCTTCACTTTCTAGTTTCTCTTTTTGTCTCTGAATCGCTCTTTCTCTCTCTCTCTCTCTCTCTCATTTGCTGTTTTTCTCTTTTACTCTCCCATCGCTCCTCCTTTCTCTCTGTCTCTCTCTCCTTCACTCTCTCTTTCTCTTTTGTGACTGTTTTGAAACAGTGTTGCCAAAGCACACAAATTTCAAACACTGAACATTTGGTAAGACATCAAAGAAAATATTAACAGAAACATCAAAAAAAGAACCAATAATGACAATAATAGTAAATACAATAATAATAATAATAATAACAATAATCTCTCTCTCTCTTAAAGTTTTAAATTCTGCATTTTAATGTACCACACCCAGCAGAGCTCCAGTCTCAGGAATGGACCTGTATAGACTCCGCCTCTTTTTGAGCTGCTGCTAATGTAGCATTGCCGAGTAGCGCTAACGCTCGGAGGAAAGCGCAGCGACTCTGGTGGTTCTGATACATCAGCTCACAGGCGCAGCCTAGGAATGATGAGGGGAAAGAGAGAGCGCCATCTACTGTACTGTACCCACCCAGAGAGAGCAAGAACAACTGTGCTCTCTCAGGACTCCTGCAGCTGATGGCAAGCTGCATTACCGGGATTCAATGAGTCCACTGGAACATTCAGAACCCCCTTCTTCTTTTACTCTTCATATTTTTTGGTCTATCTTTTCTTTCTTTTTTGATTATTCTGTCATTTTGATTATTTTCTACGTTCATTCTTTCTTTTTTATCTGTGTGTGTAGTGTGTGTGTGTGTGTGTATAGTGTGTGTATATAGAGTGTGTGTGTGTGTGTGTGAGCTGGATGATAACAGCAGCTGGTTGCTGAGAGCAGAAATCACGCTCAGTGTAAATAACGAGAAAAAATACAGAATATACTGAACTTTCTCAGCCTTTATTCTCCTGCAGCGCTGATTCAGGAATTCTGTCCCTTCAGAGCTTTCAGATCCTTTCAGTCCGTTTCTTTTCATTTAAAGGAAACAGGCTGCAGTAGAACAGTGCAGTATTTTCTACAGAAGAGAAATAAATAGTGTGTTTATTTTTTGGAGAGAGATCTGTGTACAAGAATAAAAAATAAGTTGTACCAGGAGACTCCAAAAACAAAGCATTTAAAGTAGAAATGTCTTAACTAGTGATAATTAACACTGTCCAGTTTCACTTCTTCAACCTCTGCAGCAATACTGGCAGCACTCATTCATTTATTATATTTAAAGCCAGTCTCTGGATATTACACTGAACACTTGTACTCTACTTCTGTGGTGGATCTTGGGGAGGAATGTTCCGAGTGGAACTCGTACTGGAAAACTGCTGTATGATCCTGTTTATCGTGCTGTATCTCAGTTTTAGAGTGCTAACAAACTTCTTATAGCCTAGATTAGTTTATCTTTATATAGAGCAGCAATTCTGTTTCTAACATTCCTCAGAGAGTTCTTTACCATGAGGTGCCACAGTAAATAGTCGGTATAAAGGAATTGAACCCAAAAAAATAAAAAAAGTTTAACATCCCCCCATTCACACCTGAGACTCACCAGTCACATGACTCTGGGGAGGGTAAAAAGAGTTAATTGGGCTATGATTTAATTTAATTTAATTTCATACAGATAAAAATTAACTAATGTGTTTATTTTTTTTGAAAGACTCAGTAAAAACCTTTGTATACAAGAATAAAAAATAAGTTGTACCAGGAGACCCCAAAAACAGAGCATTTAAAGTAGAAATGTCTTAACTAGTGATAACTTATACTGTTTTACTTCTTCAACCTCTGCAGCAATACTGGCAGCACTCATTCATTTATCATATTTAAAGCCAATCTCTGAATATTACTCTGAACACATGGACTTCTTGTGTCGACTCTAGAATTTTCCCGTCCTGGAAAATAGTTGTAAGGTGATAAACAATCGTGCTGTATCTTAGTTTTAGGATGTTATTAATCTTCTTATAGCCTAGTTTAGTTTATCTTTACATAGAGCAAGAAATCTGTTTCTTACATCCTCAGAGAGTTCTTTACCATGAGGTGCCACAATGAAAATCCAGTGGTCAGTATGAAAGAATTGAACCCCCCCAAAAAATAAACAAGTTTAACAGCCCCCTATTCACACCTGAAATCTAGGGTGGAGAAAAAAGGGTTAACTGGGTTTTGATTTAATTTCATTTAATTTCATACAGAAGAGAAATAAATATTGTGTTTATTTTTTGGAGAGACGCAGCAAAAATCTTTCTGTACAAGAATAAAAAATAAGTTGTACCAGGAGACTCCAAAAACAGAGCATTTAAAGTAGAAATGTCTTAACTAGTGATAACTTATACCGTTTTACTTCTTCAACCTCTGCAGCAATACTGGCAGCACTCATTCATCCAGTATTAAAAGCCATCCTCTGTATATTACACTGAACACATGGACTCTACTTCTTGGGTGTGAACCATCATTCTGTATCTTAGTTTTAGAGATTTTTAATCTATTAATCTTCTTATAGCCTAGTTTAGTTCATATTTATACAGAGCAGGAATTCTGTTTCTCACATCCTCAGACAGTTCTTTACCATGAGGTGCCACAGTGAATATCCAGTGGTCATTATGAGAGAATTGAACCTAAAACAACATTTTCCTGGTTCTCTATTCACACCTGAGACCCTCTAACACTAATGTAAGTAATATGAGTATACGAAAGATACATTTTAGTAATGAATATAGACAAAATGTACCATTTACTCAGAAAGTATTTCTGAGAAACAAATTTAGTTATATGACATAATTGTGCTTATATTTAATTTCATTGAGCCATTTTCACTTAGGGGTGTATCACTTTTATTGCAGTGATTTTGTGTTATTGTGAGTTATTTTAAGGGAACAGTAAATTTACAGTAAAAGTTATACTGTAGCTGCACACTGACTTCTGTCCTATTTCAGAGTTTCCCATTAAAAGATATAGAAAAATGTACAATATATACAGAAATGAGGGGTGTTCTCACACTTTTCAGAGATACTGTATTTACACCTCTGAAAACAAATTAGAGACACTTATGCAAATATGCTGTTTCTCTGATTTTACTATTTATAGGTTTATGTTTGAGTAAAATGAACATTGTTGTTTTATTCTATAAACTACAGACAACATTTCTCCCAAATTCTAAATAAAAATATTCTCATTTAGAGCATTTATTTACAGAAAATGAGAAATGACTGAAATAACAAAAAAGATGCAGAGCTTTCAGACCTCAAACAATGCAAAGAAAACAAGTTTATATCGTCGCTGTCTTTTAAAAAAACACTTATCTCCATTTTTGTTTTGTGGATTTTTAGTTTACTACATAATTTAAACAGACAAACTGTCTGTGCCTTACACTGTGCCCAAATTTCTTGACGAACTGACCAATAGAAACTCTTTAAAATGACCTAAAATTAAACCATTCCATTGAAAGTTTACAAGGTTTTTTTTTCTCTCTTCTGTGAAGTTGCAATTTTGGAGATAAGTGTTTTTAATTTTCATTCATAAAGTTTTAAAAAGTTCAGAAATCAATATTAAATATTTGGTGGAATAGCCCTGCTGGTTTTTAATCACAGTTTATGTTTTTCATGCATCTTGGCATCATGTTCTCCTCCTCCAGTCTTACACACTGCTTTTGCTTTAAAGAGAGCATAAAGTATAGTATAAAAACTGACACTATAAAGTTAGTGTAACTAAAGGGGGTCAGAGCTGTTTTAGTTTTAGTAGCAGAGTCGGGGGGGGGGGGGGGGTGGAGGTGGTTATAATGTTGTGGCTGATGGGTGTAAATGCAGGGGCTTGGCCCGGTGACCGGGTTCTGTGTAGAACTTGACTCTGGATTAAGAGGATTTGCTCTCAGCTGTCCCGTGATTATTGTCCGTGCTGACGTGCGGGCGCTGGCACCGGTCCGGGGAATTTTCCGGAGCTTCCCGATGCCACCAGAACACACAGAACCCAACCAGGAGGCTTTACCACCCCGACCCAGAGATCATACACACACACCTCACCCACTACACTGCTGTTACTGGAGGAACAGCGCCATCTAGTTTATAGAAAGAGACAAACCTGCTCAGTAAAAAAAATAAGATTTCACTTAAAAATTATGAGTTTCTTTGATTTTATCAAATTGAAAACCTCTGGAATATAATCAAGAGGAAGATGGATGATCACAAACCATCAAACCACCAAACTGAACTGCTTAAATTATTACACCAGGAGTAAAGCAGCATAAAGTTATCCAAAAGCAGTGTGTAAGACTGGTGGAGGAGAACATGATGACAAGATGCATAAAAAAAAAACTGTGATTATAAACGATCAGGGTTATTCCACCAAATATTGATTATTTCTGAACTCTTAAATCTTGAGTATAAATATGAGCTTCTTCTATGAATTTCTATGAAGGTCTGAAAGCGAGATATATTCAGAAGCTCTGCTGCTATATAAACTAAAACAGACTGTTGGTGTGGTGAAAGATAGCGATGAGCATCGTTTAGATCATCGTTTTAAAAGGGTTTAGTGTCTCGAAGTCAGGAATAGGAAGGTGTGTGTTTGTGCTGTTTGAGGTTGGTGATCAGTGTTTATAATAAAATATATTGAAAGGAAGTAGAATGTAACATTATAATAAACTACAAAGCTGCTTCCTGTCTCTCAGACCCGGCTTCTCATCACACCCTTAAACCACGGCAACATCTGCACACACATTTCCTGCCTGACCTCGGGACAGGGCCACACGCTTCACACACACACACACACACACTCTCTCACAGTATACACATATATACATTCACACACACACGCAGCAGGGAATTTGCTGAAAGTCCGAGGGCAGCGGCTCACACAGCGCGGCCTTCCGTCCATTTTTATATCAGAGCAAGAGTCTCACTGATCACCTGATCCTGATTACAGATACACTATAGCGACACCACCACTGAATTAAACTGAAATAAACTTCTCCTTTACATATAATATAAATTTAATATATGCGCATATAAGTCAAGTCAAGAGTCAAGAGGTTTTTATTGTCATTATATCTGAGTACAGGTACACAGTGTAGTGAAATTACGTTCCTCCGGAACGTAATAGACAACATAAAGTGCAGGAGTGACGACAGTGCAACATAAAATTATAAAACTATAACACTAAATAACAATAAATACAATAAATACAAAAGACGAGACAATTTAAAGACAGGACAGTGCAGTACCGATACGGTATAATAAAGTGTATAGTGGGGATAAGGTGCAGAGATGTGTGACATACTGTAACATATAGAACATATATAATCACAGCAGTTACTGAGGTAGAGTTTATAGTTTATAGTTCTCTGTGAGTTAAGGAGTCTGACTGCCTGGTGGATGAAGCTGTTGCAGAGTGGTGGGTAGTCCAGGTCCAGAAAGTAAAAATCCACCCCGGGTTTTTGTTTGTTCCAACTGCCTGGGTGGCTCTGCTGCGGCTCAGCCAATAAAAAAAAACCCGGGTGGATTTTTACTTTCTGGACCTGGACTCTACCCACCTCTGTGTGTGAGTAACTGTAGGTTTACATAGGATCTCCGGTGGATTTTTCCCACCAAATAATGGCACATTTTTTTGCATTGTTATCTTATGTTATTATTTTTTTGGAAGCCAAAGAACTCTTCTTAACCAGGATTGTCAATTATTATAGAGGGCGCTGTAGTATCTGTTTACTTATTAAAGAGCCAAGAAGAAGATTGATGCAGTGAAGTAAGTATGTGTATACCATGGAAATAACAATAAAAAAGACCTTAGTTAATAAAAAAAAGCCATTTTTAAATATTTGAGCTGATTTAAAGTAATTGAAAGTTGTGTACTGTATAAAGCTACAGGTTAGCAGGATAAATTATGCTACAAATCATTTGAGTAACATTTTCTATGAATCCTGTATTTAAAATTCATTATGTACAGCATAACGTAGAGAATAATGCCCTCATAATGGTATATAATGTATTGCGCTACTTATGAACCCTGCACCGTACAGCTTGATTTAGGGTGTTTAGGTCAGTGTGTCTTTGCTATCGTAACGTCGCGAAAAGTACACAAGCCTTGTGCTGCTCAAAAAGGCAAAGCAAAAGTCTAATTCTGTGCTAATTCTCTTAATTAATTAATCATGTGAATGGTTAAATAATTTTTGGCGTAACATGAAATAATAAACCAATCAGAGTGTCTCTTGTTCATCATTCTCTTTAAGAGTAGGTCAGGTGAGCTCTGACTTTGGTGGATTGCTATTTTAACGGTGCAGCTACCTGGACGTGTTCAACAAACTCTTCTCAGCAGAGGAAACTGAGCTGCTGGTTGACGCTGTGAAGGAGCTCCAGCAGCTCATTTACGGGAACAGCAATGTTATTTAATTTATATTTTATTTATTTTATTCACAAATAACAATAAAAAAACCTTATTTCATTTTAAAAAAGCCATTTTTTTAACATTTTAGTTGATTTACAGTAATTGAAAGTTGTCGGTCAGGGTCTGCTGAGATCGTACACTCATGAACATCCCCTCGTACGTCTCCTCTGGGCGGCGCCCGGCCGATGGCGGCTGGTGGACGGTATTCCCGGGGGCTGTGGTCATATTTTCCGGGCTGTAGGATCTGGTGTAATGCTGTGAGGTCATGCTGCTGGAGCAGGAAGTATCTTTTCCCCGCTGTCCCGCGGGAAAACACAGGGACAGGATGTGCTGAGTGTCGCTGGTTGAGAATTTGGGGAAGATCTCTACAATCTGCTCTCATATCCAGATCAGTAGAGTGGGAAAATGATGAGCGAATACGAAGTTATTAAAGATGTCCTAAATCTGCTAAAATCCTCTTTTTCTTGTTCTTTTGTTTTCTGAAATACAGTTGCTCTCTCTCAGTAGGAGTTGTGTATGATACTGCTGCACATGATGAAACTCTTCCTCTTCCTCAACCTCTTCCTCATTGTTCTGCAGCAGCTACTAAAGGAAAATATTCAGAAAAACACAAACGAGTTGATCAGGAAAAGCACCGTGTCTACATCAACCCATGAATTAGTATTCATGGCCCCGCCCACCTCAGCTCGGGACTGCCCACAGGCATCAGATAGGAGGAGCTAACAGTGCTAGGAACAGCATGCAGTTCATTCCTGTGTTATTTGTGCGAATAACACATCACTGTTTATATACTTTACCCAGTACAAATGGTTAGAATTAGTCTGTGGAGGAAAAACACCACCAGCCAAGTACAATTGAGATAGGTAGGTGTTTAGATGTTTAAAACAGTTCTGTTTACACTAGTTAAAAGATTTTGGATTTTTACTTTTTGGACCTGGACCCTACCCACCTCTGTGTGTAAGTAACTATAGGTTTAAATAGGATCTCCGGGGGATTTGGTGTTTTACAGAGACTTTAAGACTGGGTCAGTGTCTGAACTGCACTTAGCAGGGCATTATTACACATGTTGTAAAGTAACATTTGACATTGTAAAGACTGTTATTAGGGTAAAAATGTCTTTATTTTAAACCGTTTATAACTGGTTAAGAAGTGCTACAGCTCTGGGGAAGAAGCTGTTATCGTGTCAAGTTCTGAATGTTATTGTTTTTACGTTTTCAACCTTTACGAACTATTTGTGAACAAATTTGTTTTGTATTTAGCGTAATAAATGAGGCCCGTGGATAGCTGGGACGTCCTCTCCACTTGTCCGTCTTCACCCAGCTTGTGTTTGTCTAACTTTGAGAAGAAGAGTCCCTCCAGCGATGAGTTCGGCGGCTGCGGTGACGGACAGCTCAGCTCTAATGCATGTTCTCTGTATGGACAGATGCACGTCTTCACACTGTCCTAACTCATCCATCACAGAGACACTGAAACACAGCGAGGGACGGGGGGGATGACGACGGGGACGAGGACTGTGCTGTCTAAAGGAGGAGCAGGGTGGATGCTGCTCTCTGACTGACTGGATCCACCAAACCCTGATGGCCCTGTGCTCCCCAGGTCCCCCCGGGGGTCCCAAGTGCACCGGGGGGGATGACAGCTGGTCTTTCCCCCCCGGGGCAAAAGAAAGAAAGAGAGAAAGAGGGAGATAGAAAGCGAGAGAGAGAAAAAGAGAGTGAGAGAGAGTGTACATTATTTTTCCTGACTCCTTCTTCTCAACCGAGACCAAGAGCCCTATTTTAGCTCTGTCTAAAGGCGAGCCATCAACCGTAACACACCGTGCAGCTTGATTTAGGGCGTATCAGTGTGTCTTTGCTATCATAACGATGGGAAAAGTACACCTTGTGCAGCTCAAACTGCAAAGCATAAGTCTAATTCTGTACTAATTCTCTTAATTAATTAATGATGGGTGTGTTTTTAATAATGTTTTGGGCATAACGAGAAATAATAAACCCATCAGAGTGTCAGGTGAGCTCTGACTTTGGTGGATTGCTATTGTAACGGTGCAGCTACCTGGACGTGTTCAACAAACTCTTCTCAGCAGAGGAAACTGAGCTGCTGGTTGACGCTGTGAAGGAGCTCCAGCAGCTCATTTACGGGAACAGCAATGTTATTTTATTTACTATTCTGTTTATTGTTGATGTAAAAGTTGGGTTTGTGCTGCTGTGTGTTCATGTGTGTGTAATAAGTGGGGGTGTACGCTCGGCTCGGCACGGCGCCTGTGTTACCGAGATAGTGATGAACGTCTGACTGTTGGCGTCTGTCTAGGTTGTATTCAGTCAGTGGAGCTCCTGTGTTTTCTGTTACCAAGATAAACAAGATAAAACTCCAGAAATGTACCTGAACACACCTCATTTCCAGAACACCACTGATTTTAAGAGTGCGTCACTCACAATAAAAATAAAATAACAATAAAAATACATAATAATAACAGAAAGCGACCTTTCCTATCTACAGTATAGAGAAAGAGAGATAAAGGGAGGGTTCATAGAGAGAGAGTAATGTGCTCTCACTCAAAGAGCCATTAATAATTCTGGTGAAGCGCGAGTGTAAAAATGATGTGTCTCTCAAATCACTACCTGGAGACTCACTTATGACACACTATCAGTTTTGTCCTTTGGCGAGTAGCACTCCTCCCGGCGGCGCCGAGGCTCCGAGATGCCAAACTCATGGGCATCCCATGGCAATACGCTGCTGTTAACTCCTCACCCACGCCTCCTGTGAACCAACTAATCTGAATAATGTATAAGAAAAATCATCTCTCTGAGTTATTAATAAGGCTGGGGTGGTTGGTGTGTACGGGAGGGGGTTCTGCTGGTGTTGATGGTACAGGATTGATGGAACTGGGAACCACTGGGAGCAGTTACTGAAGCTCTGTGAATAAAACAGTGAAAACGGTTTAGGAAAAGAGAAAATCTGCATCTGTTTAAAGCTTAAAGCTGATTTATATATTTAACACAGTGTCTAAAGCGTATCCTGCTAAAGTATCCTACACCATTGTACCCAGGATGCAAATCATACAATGATAATTGGGGGGGTTAAGTATTTATTTGGGTTGTTTGTTATTTGGAAACCAGTACAGCAAAGGCGTGTGCTTCACTAACTGAAGTCTTACAATCCTTACAGTGTGCCATACTGTAAAGATAAATCCATTACATCATCTAATGTAGCACATATATACCACACAAAAACCTTTATACTCATAAATAATATGTTATACAGCAGAATCCACAGTTAATCCTGCAAAAACACACACACACACACACACACACAATGCTACTGGCTGCTATCGTTCATCAGCTTTCTCTCTATTACATTTTAATTCAAATTCTACAGGATCTCTCCCACAGGAATAATTTGTTATTTAGTTCTAAATAAAATAATAAAAAATAAAATAATAAAATGATAATAGAAAATAATAATTTAACTGAAAATCCCTGTAGATAAATAAGGACTTTGTCCCTCATCTCATCCACGTATTTTGACACTGGAGGACTACAATATTAAATATTAAGGGGAGGAATGTAGGAATGCATTTATATAGTTTGGCTATTGTTCATTTTCATAGAAGCCTCTAATAAAAAGATTGAAACTAAGTTTTACCTAAAAAAAAAACCCAAAAAACTACTAATTCCTCACTAGGTGTATTTACTGCAGCGTATGAAGCTTTTAGTTTCTTGTTTGAATTTCCCTTCCGCCTTAAAACACATTTCCATTCCACCTTAACAGTTTCTCTACGATAAAACACATTTCCTTTTTAGACTGTAGTTAGTAGATAATTAAGTGTTTTAAATTAAGAGTTTTACTCATTTCTGCTTTATGATGCAGAAATCACAAACAGTCCATATAAAACAAAACCTGGATTCCCATTTAAATGTTCTGTTCCACCTTAAAAGCACCAAAAATAGTATCTACAGCCTGAAGACTGTGTGCTGTGACAGCAGCATTTAAGGTGGAATGGTAAATTTGCAACATTTAAGGTGGGATAGTAAATTCATGTGAGTTATTTATGTAAAAAAGTGTGTTTAAAGTTTGTATTTAACTAAGTTAAGTAGAAAACAAGCTACTTACACGTAATAGACACACCTGACCAATAATGATGCAGCAGACAGGTAAAGGAGAGGAATGCTTATTGATTTCTGAACTCTTAAAACTTTATGAATATGAACTTTTTGTTTTCTTTGCATTATTTGAGGTCTGAAAGTTCTGCATCTTTTTTGTTATTTCAGTCATTTCTCATTTTCTGTAAATAAATGCTCTAAATGAGAATATTTTTATTTGTAATTTGGGAGAAATGTTGTTTGTAGTTTATAGAATAAAACAACAATGTTCATTTTACTCAAACATAAACCTATAAATAGCAAAATCAGAGAAACTGATTCAGAGAAACTGAAGTGATCCCTTCATTTTTACAGAGCTGTATATATATATATTGTATTTATAAAACTTTTTTATGTTTTTTTTGTCTATAAAAGAGTGTTTTTAGATTCAAATCTTATCACTAATGGTAGAATCTGTGTGTCTGTGGGTTAATGAGGGTAATGGAAATCTGAAGATATATAGCAGCATGATTTATCAGCGTGGAGCCGGCCCGAGCGTACGGCTGTTATAAGTGCTCCCTGCGGAGACTCCAACCCGTATTTAATGATCTTTTCCCTGAGAAATTCTCTCTAAGATGTTCCTTAAATGCAGGTGAACTTCTGCTGGTGTGGTCACCACATCTCCTCACCACCCATCCCTCCTTCATCTTCCCCACATCAATACCTTTATGGAGCTTTTCTTCAAGCAGTCGATGCGTTCGGGAGCCATCCTTTCATCTCGGTGTCTCACGCTCGCCGCGTTAACCGCCGCGGCTCCCGCGTTCGCCCTTCAGCTCTTATTGGCCGGCGAGGAGCTCGTGTGAGATCCATCACGGTGATCGCCGTGCTCTTATTGACTGAGTGTGAGTCTATTAGAACTGTAAATCTCCTTCTATCAGAGCCTGGATCTATACGCTTCAGTCTGGAGCCATTAGCAGATCACTGCAGTATATAAACTCTCTATAACAACAGCCCTCCTCACTGCTGCTTCAGTGATGACTAAAGTTATAGAAGCTGGAGGAAAAGTTCTACCAGGAGACTCCATATCTCTCAACCAGAGGTGGAAAGTAATGGATTACATTTACTCAAGTTACTGTAATTGAGTAGATTTTATGAGCAATTTGTCATTTTTAAAGTAGTTTTTAAAATAGGTCACTTTACTTTTACTCAAGTACATTTTAACACAAGTTACAGTCATATGAAAAAGTTTGGGCACCCCTATTAATCTTAATCATTTTTAGTTCTAAATATTTGGGTGTTTGCAACAGTCAATTTAGTTTGATATATCTAATAACTGATGAACACAGTAATATTTCAGGATTCAGGATATGCATTAAACCAAAATATGACCGGTGCAAAAGTATTGGCACCCTTATCATTTTATTGATTTGAATACTCCTAACTACTTTTTACTGACTTACTGAAGCACAAAATTGGTTTGAGCTTTGCCCTTCATAGCCAGGTGTATCCAATCATGAGAAAAGGTATTTAAGGTGGCCAATTGCAAGTTGTTCTCCTATTTGAATCTCCTCTGAAGAGTGGCATCATGGGCTCATCAAAACAACTCTCAAATGATCTAAAAACAAAGATTGTTCAACATAGTTGTTCAGAGGAAGGAGACAAAAAGTCGTCTCAGAGATTTAACCTGTCAGTTTCCACTGTGAGGAACATAGTAAGGAAATGGAAGAGCACAGGGACAGTTCTTGTTAAGCCCAGAAGTGGCAGGCCAAGAAAAATATCAGAAAGGCAGAGAAGAAGAATGGTGAGAACAGTCAAGCACAATCCACAGACCACCTCCAAAGAGCTGCAGCATCATCTTGCTGCAGATGGTGTCACTGTGCATCGGTCAACAATACAGCGCACTTTACACAAGGAGAGTGATGCGAAAGAAGCCATTTCTGCAAGCACGCCACAAACAGAGTCGCCTGAGGTGTGCTAAAGCAATTCTAACCATTTGTTTCTTAGCTCTGAATTACTGGGTAATACAGATGTTAAAGAACCGCAGTCTCCTCAAGAAATAGAGCCGGCTCTGTCCCTTCCTGTACAGGGTGTCTGTATTTGTTGACCAATCCAGTTTGTTGTCCAGCTGCAGACCAAGGTACTTGTAGGTCTTTACTGTCTCCACATCAACCCCCTCGATGGAGACTGGCTGCAAGGGTGGTCCAGACCTACGAAAGTCAACCACCATCTCCTTGGTCTTGGATAGGTTCAACTGCAGTTGGTTCAGTCGGCACCAAGCAACAAAGTCCTCCACCTGTCTCCTGTACTCCTCCTCCTGACCACCCTTCACACACCCAACGATGGCAGTGTCATCCGAGAATTTCTGCAGGTGGCACATCTCAGAGTTGTACTGGAAGTCTGATGTGTAGAGAGTGAAGGGGGAGAGCACAGTCCCCTGTGGTGCTCCAGTGCTACTGACCACAGTCTCCGAAGTGCCGTCAGTGAGCCTCACGTACTGTGGTCTGCAGGTGAGATAGTCTGTGATCCAGGACACCAGGTGAGGATCCACATTCATCTTCACCAGCTTGTCTCTGAGAAGTGGAGGCTGGATGGTGTTAAAAGCACTGGAGAAATCAAAAAACATGATTCTCACAGCACTACTGCCCTTGTCAAGATGAGAGTAGGTTCGGTGGAGGAGGTAGATGACTGCATCCTCAACACCAATCTTCTCCCGATATGCAAACTGGAGAGGGTCCAGTGCATGCTGTACCTGGGGTCTGAGGAGTGGGAGAAGCAGTCGTTCCATGGTCTTCATAATGTGCGAGGTCAAAGCTACTGGCCTGAAGTCATTGAGCTCACTGGGGCGAGGTTTCTTGGGAACAGGGACCAGGCATGAGGTTTTCCACAGCGTTGGAACCCTCCCCAACTGCAGGCTCATGTTGAAGATGTTCGACAGGGGTAATCCAAGTTCAAAGGCGCAAGCCTTAAGAAGTCTCGGGCTCACCTCGTCAGGTCCAGCTGATTTCCCTGAGCGGAGTCTCCTCAGCGCCCCTGTGACCTGGTCTGCAGAGAGGTGGAGGGGGGAGGTGAGGGGTGGCAGACTGGATGTGCTGACAGTCTGTGGGAGGGAGACCGGTGTAGCACTCAGAAGAGGTAGGGAGGTGTCCAGTGGGGCAGAGGCTGAGGTTGCTGAGATAGCAGGACAGACAGAAGCAGGTGAGGATGAAACAGGGCAATCAAACCGGTTATAGAAGAGATTGAGTTCGTTCGCTCTCTCCACACCACCAGCTGTTGCACTATCACTCTTTGGCTTGCACCCTGTGATTGTCCTCATACCGTCCCAAACTTCCTTCATGTTGTTAACTTGTAACTTCTGCTCAACCTTCTTCCTGTAGGTCTCCTTAGCCTCCTTTAAGCAGGACTTGTTAAGCATGTTCTTCAACTCCTCCTGGTTCTTGTCTTTAAAGGCCCTCTTCTTTTTGTTTAAGAGGTCCTTTACGTCGCTTGTAATCCAGGGCTTGTTGTTGGCAAAGCAGCGAACAGTTCTTACAGGAACCACAATGTCCATGCAAAAGTTCAGATAGTCAGTTGTGCAGTCTGCTACCCCCTCAATGTCCTCACCGTGAGAGTCCTGAAGCACACTCCAGTCTGTGGATGCAAAGCAGTCCTTCAGGGTCTCCTCTGCCTCCTGAGACCACTTCCTGAAGGAGCGTGTTGTGGTTGGTTGCCTCATCACACAGGGTTTGTAATGAGGCTTCAGGAAAACCAGGTTGTGGTCAGATTTTCCAAGTGGGGGCAGTGGGATGGCGGTGTACGCATCACTGATGTTAGCATACAGGAGGTCAATTGTCCTGTTTTTTCTGGTTGGACAGTCCACATACTGGGTAAAAGAAGTCAGTGTGGAGTCCAGCGTGATGTGGTTGAAGTCACCAGAGAGAGCGACAAAAGCATCCGGGTGTTGTGTCTGGAGCCTGGCGATTGTCGCGTGTATGACGTCACACGCAGCCTTTCTCACTAACGCTGCGAGCTCGTCTGTCTTGTTGGCCAGCGAGTTCACGTTCCCCATCACCACTGCTGGAATACAGGGCTTGTATCTCCAGCGGTTTTCCCGTTTTTTTTTTTGTTTGTTTGTTTTTTGTTTTCCCGTTGTTTAGCCTTTAGCTTAGCTCCAGCTTTACAGCCCCTGGAGCATCGCTTAAGCTCCGTCGGAATGGGGTGCCTCGCGCCGGCGCGGCTCTTTGTTCTGAGGGCGAGAAGTTCTTCCCTCGAGTAAACAAAGTTTCTGCAGCCCATGTGCAGAGTTTGGCGATCCGTATCCATGGGATACATATTAACACACACTACAGCGTAGTAAGAGACGAAAAAAGAAAGTAAACAGTGAAAAAAGTTCACTTAAGGTGAAACGCTACACGGAGCTGCTAGAAGGCTGCCGCTCTCGTCAGCGCCGGAAACTGTTAAGTATATAAACACTGATGTGTTATTTGCACAAATAACACAGGAATGAACTGCATGCTGTTCCTAGCGCTGTTAGTTATCTCCTATCTGACGAGAGGGCGTCGCCACTTGGCTTCATCTCTCTGCCTGTGGGCGGTCCCGAGCCGAGGTGGGCGGGGCCATGAATACTAATTCACGGGTTGATGTAGACACGGTGCTTTTCCTGATCCACTCGTTTGTGTTTTTCTGAATATTTTCTTTTACTAGCTGCTGCAGAACAATGAGGAAGAGGAGTTTCATTCTGTGCAGCATCATCATATACAACTCCTACTGAGAGAGAGCAACTGTATTTCAGAAAACAAAAGAACAAGAAAAAGAGGATTTTAGACTTTATGGAGTTTTGTATAGTTCTGTATGTGTGTTCGTTCTTCTTCTTCCTCCGTCACGAAGACGATCCTCGTTAGAAACCCAGGAGCTTCCAGTTTGTAGTCGTGACAGATCTGATGGCGTCGTCAGTATCAGTATCAGACTCTGCTGATGTGAGTGAGACGTTCAGAACTTCAACAGCTTGTCCTCCTGAAGCACATCAGCAGGAACAATTGCATCACACGAGTCTGAAGAAGACAGGACGCAGGGGCGGAGCACCAGCTGCCCGTCTTTGTCTGTTGACAGCGTTAATCTGCTGAGGAGAACTCTCTCAGGAGGCTCGGCGAGCGGCGAGGAGAAGGAGCACCGAGCCATCTGTGCAGAACACCGTTCCTCCAGCATTACCACAAACACCTTCCACAACTTCCTTCCCTCCATCGCTGATAATTACTGCTGATGGAGCGAGGAGACGGCTCCTCCCCCGCCAGAGAAAGCCATGCTCGTCACCGCGGCGAAGACGAGGCGGCAGATAACCAACGAGGGGCGTGATTGGCTGAGACAGAGCCATGCAAATACGTGATAAAATATTCATGTTGTGAGGTTCGGGTTGTTGAAGTTTCCTGCGTTTCTCCCGTAAAGGCTGCGGAGCATCAAGTGCAAAACAACCAGACTGAGAAACAGCTTCATTCCGGAAGCTGTAAGACTCTTAAACTCCACTTAACAACACACTGCACTGACACACAAGGACAATTACTGCACAAACACGGTCACTTTACCCGCACTGAGACACTTTATTTTCTACTGCTCTAATTCATTTCATGCTGCTATAGCACATTTGCACTCTGGACTTGTTGCTGCAACCTGTCTACTCTTTCTATTTATTTCATTGGGGTATTTATCTTTAACTATTTTGTATATTCTATTTTTATTGTATTCCTTTATTGTACTTTTATCTATATATCTATTAATGACAGCTCTTGGGTGTAAACTGGATCGTGAGATCACAATTTCGTTCCACCTCATGTACCACATAAGATGCGAATGACAATAAAATCTCCTTGAATCCTTGAATCCTTGAATCCTTAAACAAAGCTTTAAATAACTCAAAATAAAGCACTTACTCTTAAAACCATTCAGTGCGTTTCCTTTATTTATTTTCATGACTATTTACATTACAGTAGATTCTCACTGAAGAACTATCAAAACTATGAATTATGAATACACGTGGAGTTTTATGTAGGTGAAATAACTAAAATAAAAGTTTTATATTCTAGTATATTCTTTAAAACAGCCCCCTTTGCTCTGATTACTGCTTTACACACTCTTGGCATCATTCTCTCAATGAGCTTCATTTAAGAGGTGGCCACCTGAAATGAAAAGTTTTCCAACAGTCTTGAAGGAAGGAAGGAGTTCCCAGAGGTGTTTATTAGCACTTGTTGCTCCTTTGTCTTCTTCACTCTGTGCTCCAGCTCACCCCAAACCATCTGGATTGGATTCAGGTCCGGTGACTGTGGAGGTTCAGCTCATTTTTTATTAAGTACATAAAACTCCACATGTGTTCATTCATAGTTTTGATGCTTCAGTGAGAATCTACAATGTAAATAATCATGAAAATAAAGAAAACGCACTGAAAAAGAGAAGGTGTGTCCAAACTTTTGGCCTGTACTGTACATTATCGACTTAATATCGTTCAATAAATGGACATGACCATAATTATTTTAATAATCGTGATATCCATATGATGTCCATTGTGTTTGGACTTACAAAATGCACTTACTTGGTACAGAAGCACAGAGAGACACAGGGAGTGAATTAACTCAAAACGTACCTTTTATTAGGTGTATAAATGCCCTCAAACAACACAAAAAACATCCAAAACATCCAACAGCCCAGTGCAGCTCTAGTTGCTTAATTTTAGTGTCTCTTAGGTTTGTGTTTCCTCAGCTTTCCTCTCCCCATAAGTGTATCTAAATCTAGGGAATTTATGCCGGTTCAATGCGTGCCAGCTGGGACAGACCGGGGCTTGGAAATTGGGGCTTTTATTGTCTTTAAAAGAGTTCATTTCTTTATTATGATATTATGTTATCATTTTATAAGTACCAAATTCCAACAATATCGTTTATCGCAAATAATTTCTGAGACAATGTATCAACTCAGAAATGTCCCAAACCTGATTTTCTCATCAAATTAAGCTGTTTATCCATTTTTTGTGATCTATATCCGGCATCGGTATGAATATTTCACACAAGTTTCAGTTTCATTTTCTTCTGCATCACAGGAGCTATCAATTACTGTATGTTACAAAATCAAGTTGTAAGTGGTATAAGTGTATCACTCTTTCTTGGGTAAATGTTGTTTTTAAGTATTTTAATCATTTTCTTATGCAGGCGAACCAGATATTTTTGTTTGATTTTTTTATATGAAATTAACTTAATAATTGTTCTTAATTAGGCTTAAACATTAAACTTTAAATTATATATACATATATATATATTTTAAAGCCATGCTTTATGTTGGGGTTGGTGAATTGCAATGATTTGGTGGATGGATGGATGGACGGACGGATGGATGGATGGATGGATGGATGGATGGATGGATGGATGGATGGATGGATGGATGGATGGATAGATAGATAGATAGATAGATAGATAGATAGATAGATAGATAGATAGATAGATAGATAGATAGATAGATAGATGGATTGTGTGTTAATATACAGGATTTACAGTAATGTCTCTATAGAGTCCCAGAGTGCAGATATACATGTTGTACAGCGAGTGATTATATATTATATAGTACATCAAAATAAAATACTACAGATCATTGTATAATTGTTATTGAAGCAAATATTCAGTAATATTACTAGAGTTTATTATTTTAATTGAATAAGGCACATTTACATTTTCCTGTCTGTTTTTATTGTATGGTAAATGTTAGAATGTTCATTCTGAAGCAGATTATGATGATGTAATTTAATACACTCTTATACTGGACCAATTCCAGCCGGGTAATAGTGCTGTTAGTGATGCTGGTTGCAGATCTGTGATTTCTGTGTGTTAGTTCAGGGTGTGGTCAGCAGTTCAGACTCCAGACCACAGCTGTCATTACTGCCCAGTTACTGATTACAGCAAGAATGTGCTTTAAATTCCTGCGTTATTAGATCATCACACTGCTGATCATCACCACTGTTTATTATTCTTCTTCATGCAGGTTTTATTATAGAGGATTTCACAAATTATCATATTAGTTTTAAAATCCTGAAGCCTATAAACAGCTCAAATTCTGTTTAAACATCTTGCAGCACCAGGATAATATCTGCTACAGTCAGATAAGCGCTGATATAGGGCTAAACCTATATACGGCTAGCACTCAGGTGATCTGCTTCCTGGAAGTGTCTTTTTATTTTTATTTATTTACGCACATATACAGCTTAACAAACTCTACAAAGCTACAGTATAGAGAGGAAGAAGTAGTTAAAAAAACACCCTAGTGAAAAAAAAGTAGATTAAAGTATACTAATCATTATTATTATGCTATAGTGCACTGAAGTGTTCTTGTAGCCACATTATTATTATTCAGTATATTTAAAGAGTGATAAAATGGAACAACTTTTTTGTTTGTACTTATTATACTTTAATTGTATAAAAATAGTACAAAATTCCTAATTAAATTGTGCTAAGTGTACTTAACTGTACTAAAATGGAGCTATTTTAAATAACATTATATAGTGTTAAAGCACAGATATACGCAATGGAACTTGCTATATTTACTTTTATGTATATTTATATTTACTCCCACGCAAGAAAGCTTTGACCAATCAGAGGAGACGATGTGCTCACGTGGTTTATTGGTGCACATTCTGGTGTGTTTAAGTTTTTATGGCTGTGTGAAAACAAACCAAACAGAGGGAGAAATTGAAGCTCCAAATAAATATATAAAACTGATTCGGATCATGGAAACTTTCACAACTACAGGTGTGAAAACACACTTATACTATATTTGAAGAATTCATGGGTTCTAATTGATTTATCTATAAAAATATATATATTTTGGTTGGTCAGGTCTTTGCAAATGGTTTGTTCTTTAGTTCTTTAGAGTTTGAACCGTTGGGTTTGAGGGTGTGATGTCAGTGTGTAGTGCATTCTGGGTAATGTAGTCCGGAGACTGGAGGTCGCAGGCAGAGCTGCAGAGTGTGGGAAATACAGGACCGCTTTCATCACTCCGAAAAAATACTACAAAACTACAAACCACATTTTAAAAGCATTTTTATGCACATTTGGTGCAACAATTATACATTTACCCAAAACCTACAGACTGTTCCTTTAAATTAATTAGTTATTAGTTATTTGGGCGTATATGAAAGAATAATATGTTTCTGTGCAACTTTTTAAAGAATAGATTCAGTGCTTTCCTGCGGTCTGGCATGTTTCAGTGTTACACATGAGTTACACACTAATACTGTATGTGTATATCAATAAATATCACCCAGATCAGCCTAAATTTATAATCGTTTATTGATCCTGATAACTTTATTCTTCCCTCTGAATAGAATTAAAACTCCACACTTCTTTCTGAGTGCAGATTTATAGGTTTATGTTTGAGTAAAATGAACATTGTTGTTTTATTCTATAAACTACAGACAACATTTCTCCCAAATTCCAAATAAAAATATTCTCATTTAGAGCATTTATTTACAGAAAATGAGAAATGACTGAAATAACAAAAAAGATGCAGAGCTTTCAGACCTCAAATAATACAAAGAAAACAAGTTCATATTCATAAAGTTTTAAGAGTTCAGAAATAATCAATATTTGGTGGAATAATCCTGGTTGGTTTTTAATCACAGTTTTTTTTTTCATGCATCTTGGCATCATGTTCTCCTCCACCAGTCTTACACACTGCTTTTGGATAACTTTATGCTGCTTTACTCCTGGTGTAAAAATTCAAGCAGTTCAGTTTGATTAGATGGATTGTGATCTACACTCTTGGTTATTATTAATAACTGGTGTGTTTTTGGTAGTTTTTAATCTCTGAATCAGAGCGGGGCAGATTACAGTAAACTGCTGCTCTCGCGCCTGGAGGAGTGAATGGAGCTGCATTCTTGGTTTAAGTGCTTTCTCGCCGCCAGTTTTCACACGATTACTCTGTGTCAGCTCTCTCGCGCTCTCTCGCATTCCTCAACCCAAATACACACTGGATTTCCTCCTGCAGCCCAGCTTTGATTTAACTGATCTCAACAGCTCTTAAATACGACAGTCTCAAACAGTTATCACCTCGTCTCGCTTCGTCTCGTCTCGTCTCACCGGCCTCGAACTACACCAGTGTTTCTCTCAGAGTCTCAGATCAGCTCCTCGGGGTTTATACTGCTCCTGCATACGAAGATTCCAGCACCTGAACCCTCAACCAGCTCACTGTCTCTATCTGTCTCTCTCACTGTCTCTCTCACTGTCTCTCTCTCACTGTCTCTCTCACTGTCTCTATCTGTCTCTCTCACTGTCTCTCTCACTGTCTCTCTCACTGTCTCTATCTGTCTCTCTTACTGTCTCTCTCACTGTCTCTCTCACTGTCTCTATCTGTCTCTCTCACTGTCTCTCTCACTGTCTCTCTCACTGTCTCTATCTGTCTCTCTTACTGTCTCTCTCACTGTCTCTCTCTCTGTCTCTCTCTCTCTGTCTCTCTCTCTCTGTCTTTCTCTCTCTATCCTTTACTAACTTTCTTTCTATATTTTTCTAACTCTCTATTTCCAACTCTCTCACCGTCACTTCTCTTTCTCTATCACTTTTCTCACTTTTTTGTGGTCTCTCACTTTTATATCTCATTTACTTTTCTCCTTTCTGTGTCTCTCTCTCACTTTTCTGTCTCTATTTTCTCACTTTTCTCACTCACATTTTCTTATCACTCACTTTTCTATCTTTCTTACTTTTCTCACTCTCATTTTTCTCTGTTTTACTTTTCTCACTCTCACTTTTCTCTGTGTTTCACTTTTCTCACTCTCACTTTTCTCTGTGTTTCACTTTTCTCACTCTCACTTTTCTCTGTTTTACTTTTCTCTCTCTCTTAATTTTTGGTTTTTCACTTTCTTTTCACTTTCATTTTCCTGTGTTTCACTTTTCTCACACTCTCTTTTTCACTTTTCTAACTCTTATTTTTCTGTCAATCACTTTTCTCATTCTCGCTTTTCTCTCTCTCTCTCTCTCTCTCTCAGTGGTTGATTGGTGTGATTGAGGAGGAGGGTAAATGATGGTGAATATTTGAGGTGTGATCTCACCGCTCTGAGTTCTGGAACAGTTTAAAGTTTCTCTTCAGTGTTTTTGAGTGATTCTGTGTGAAGCGGATGCTGGAGTGTCGATATTTACGCAGTAATGGATCTGTTTTACAGGGGAGCGTGCGGTAATGTGTGGTTTTGTGAGGTTTTGTGAGGTGTCGTGGGGCTCGGGGGGGACTGGTTTGTATGAACCTGCTGTTGAAAAGCTTTTTTTGGCACATTTTCGCTTTGGGCCGTGAAATCCTGCCGAGGGGCTGCTGGACCACCACAACGTGTTTAAAACCTTATCTGTGAAATCAGGATATAAGAGCCTTGTTTAAATACAGCGTTACAGCATTACATCATATATAGAGCAGAGTTAGATATTTAATATGTCCCCACCACATAAACAACGGCTGGAGTTTCTCTTTAAAACAGAGTCAACTAAAAAAGACAGCTGCTCTTCACCCAGACATTCTCACGCCTGTTAATAACAGAACTGCCTGAATCCAACAAAACATACGGCTCTAAAATAATAAGAGACACTTAAAAATGAAGAGTTTCTTTAATTTTATCAAATTAAAAACCTCTGGAATATAATCAAGAGGAAGATGGATGATCACAAACCATCAAACCACCAAACTGAACTGCATGAATTTTTTCACCAGGAGTAAAGCAGCATAAAGTTATCCAAAAGCAGTGTGTAAGACTGGTGGAGGAGAACATGATGCCAAGATGCATGAAAACCAACCAGGATTATTCCACCAAATATTGATTATTTCTGAACTCTTAAAACTTTATGAATATGAACTTGTTTTCTTTGCATTATTTGAGGTCTGAAAGTTCTGCATCTTTTTTGTTATTTCAGTCATTTCTCACTTTCTGTAAATAAATGCTCTAAATGAGAATATTTTTATTTGGAATTTGGGAGAAATGTTGTCTGTAGTTTCTAGAATAAAACAACAATGTTCATTTTACTCAAACATAAACCTATAAATAGCAAAATCAGAGAAACTGATTCAGAAACTGAAGTGATCTCTTCATTTTTACAGAGCTGTAGATACAATCTTTCTTGTTCCTTGTTGTATTTTTTTAGGAACAATCAAATGAGACTCAGCAAGAACATCAGAGAGGGAGCATCCTATTGGTCTGTGTTTGTGCACTCGACCCCTCTCTTTCATAGTGCATCAGTTGAAATATATACCACTACCCCTACCTGTATTGCCCTATATTCACTCCTGGTTTCCTCCTGCCTGGTTTAAACAGCAGCAGATCTTCTGAATATATCTACACTGATGGGCGTGGTGTTCTGGAAATGCGGTGTGTTCAGGTACATTTCTGGAGTTTTATCTTGTTTATCTTGGTAACAGAAAACACAGGAGCTCCACTGACTGAATACAACCTAGACAGACGCCAACAGTCAGCCGTTCATCGCTATCTCGGTAACACAGGCGCTGTGCCGAGCCGAGCGTACACCCCCACTTATTACACACACATGAACACACAGCAGCACAAACCCAACTTTTACATCAACAATAAACAGAATAGTAAATAAAATAACATTGCTGTTCCCATAAATGAGCTGCTGGAGCTCCTTCACAGCGTCAACCAGCAGCTCAGTTTCCTCTGCTGAGAAGAGTTTGTTGAACACGTCCAGGTAGCTGCACCGTTACAATAGCAATCCACCAAAGACAGAGCTCACCTGATCTACTCTTAAAGAGAATGATGAGCTCTTAATTAAAGAGACACTCTGATTGGTTTATTATTTCACGTTACGCCCAAAATTAATTAACCACACCCATGATTACTAATTACTAATTAAGAGAATTAGTACAGAATTAGACTTTTGCTTTGTGTTTTGAGGCACACAAGGCTTGTGTACTTTTCCCGTTGTTACGATAGCAAAGACACACTGACCTAAACACACTAAATCAAGCTGTACGGTGTGTAACGGTTAACGGCTTTTCTATAGATCACTAAAATAAGACCCAATATGTTCAATAAGCCCTGTTTTTATACGTTACGTTGGAGTAGTTTATTTGCTTTAGGTAAACATTATGTCTTTTGTCTCACAAAGGTTTTGTGTAGATCCATAAAAATAGTTTTACTTTGGGGAAAAAAATCTGTTTATTAATAAATTATGATTTGTTTAAAGCAAATAAAAACATTTTTAGTGTTAAATCATCATAATAGTGGCATGGTTTGTGTTCTAGTTACACTGGTAACTCAGTGTGTTCATGTAAAACTGCATGAAGTAAATTATCATGTGTTTTTTAGTGTTTTCATTAGTGTTAGTTAGTGTTGGTTCGTGTTAGTTGTGTAAATCTTCAGTAAATCTGGTATTTCAGTCACGTTACAGCCTGGAAAGCAGCAGATGTTTGGTAGATCCTCAGCTGGAGAGACTGAAGAAGGAGACAGAAGGTCATTCTCCTCTATTCTACACTTTCAGTTTTTTTAAAGCCTTTTGTTCTTGCGTTTGAAGATTCTTTAGAAGTAAGAAGCTGTTTTTATGGGAAGTGTATCATTTATCAGTTCAATCAGGCTAAATATATACATAGAAAATGTGGTGTAAAACTGTAAAAAAACAAAAACATTTATTTTAATCCCATTTAGTATAGTGAAGATTTTCCTAAATTTCTAGTTTTTCATATCTGCCTTTCAGAATCAGAATTTCAGATAAAATAATGAAAATTACATCACATATAAAGCAGATATTTAATGTCCTCACCAAATTAACAACACACTTCAGTTTCTGAATCAGTTTCTCTGATTTTGCTATTTATAGGTTTATGTTTAAGTAAAATGAACATTGTTGTTTTATTCTATAAACTACAGACAACATTTCTCCCAAATTACAAATAAAAATATTCTCATTTAGAGCATTTATTTACAGAAAATGAGAAATGACTGAAATAACAAAAAAGATGCAGAGCTTTCAGACCTCAAATAATGCAAAGAAAACAAGTTCATATTCATAAAGTTTTAAGAGTTCAGAAATAATCAATATTTGGTGGAATAATCCTGGTTTTTAATCACAGTTTTTTTTCATGCATCTTGTCATCATGTTCTCCTCCACCAGTCTTACACACTGCTTTTGGATAACTTTATGCTGCTTTACTCCTGGTGTAAAAATTCAAGCAGTTCAGTTTGGTGGTTTGATGGTTTGTGATCATCCATCTTCCTCTTGATTATATTCCAGAGGTTTTTAATTTAGTAAAATCAAAGAAACTCATCATTTTAAGTGTCTCTTATTATTTTTATATAGATATATATAGTTACAGTAAATACTGTGAAGGTATTTATTGAGAAGCTTGTGAAAATGTTCTGGGTTTATCAGCTTTTTCGTATCTCTCTTTAACTTCATTCTTGAACTGAAATTTGATGATCTGATGCTTCAAAAAGATGTAAAGTATTACATAATATGTCAATATTTTCCTTTGTGTTATTTTTACCTCAGTCTCTCTGAATAAAACTCTTCCAGTCGAGCGTCCAAGATAAATATCCTGCTCTGTTTCTTGGCTGCTGGAACAGATTTGCTCAGACTGGGGGGAATCTGTAGAGAACAGGGGTTTATATCATTCTTTTTAGGGGTAAAAGAGGGTTAAATCAAAGAGTAAAAAGTTTTTTATTTGTTGTTGTTTTTAGTTGTTTTGTTTTAATTGAAGTTTCTAAAAAGCTGCTAAATCAAAAGTCAACCCTTAAAACAATGCGCTAGTGCTGTATATGGTAATTTAATGGTAACACTTTCTAGAATAAGTAAACATTCATTAATTAACATTACTTTTGATAGAATGTCTCAAATAATAACTCTCAATTCACTATTATTTACAACATTCTTAATTATTAAAATGTAGCAATTTACTTATAAATAACTTTTTCTGAAATAAATTAATTGTCCAAAATTACATTAAATAATAATAATAATAATAATAATAATAATAATAATAATAATAACTAGAAAAGGCAAAGTTCGTGAACGAACTTTAAGTTGGCTTGTCAAATAGTTACTAAGTTGTGTAGTGTGGTGTGGAGTGTGTGGGGTGTGGAGTGGGTTGTGGAGTGTGTTTGGTGTGGTGTGTTTGGAATGTGGGGTGGAGTGTGGTGTATGTGTGGTGGAGTGTGGGCTGAGTTGTGTGTATTAGGTGTGGAGTGTGTGTGTTGTGGAGTGTGTGTGGTGTGGGGTTTGTGTGGTGTGGAGTGTGTGTGGTGTGGGGTATGTGTGGTTTGAAGTGTGTGTGGTGTGGGGTATGTGTGGTTTGAAGTGTGTGTGGTGTGGGGTATGTGTGGTTTGAAGTGTGTGTGGTGTGGGGTTTGTGTGGTGTGGAGTGTGTGTGGTGTGGGGTATGTGTGGTTTGAAGTGTGTGTGGTGTGGGGTATGTGTGATGTGGAGTGTGTGTGGTGTGGGGTGTGAAGTGTCTGTGGTATGTGTGTGGTGGAGTGTGTGTGGTGTGGGGTATGTGAGCTGTGGAGTGTGTGTGTGGTTTAAAGTGTGTGTGGTGTTGGGTATGAAGTGTGTGTGGGGTGGAGTGTGTGTGGTGTGGGCTATGTGAGCTGTGGAGTGTGTGTGGTGTGGGGTATGAAGTGTGTGTGGGGTGGAGTGTGTGTGGTGTGGGGTTTGTGTGGTGTGGAGTGTGTGTGGTGTGGGGTATGTGTGGTTTGAAGTGTGTGTGGTGTGGGGTATGTGTGGTTTGAAGTGTGTGTGGTGTGGGGTTTGTGTGGTGTGGAGTGTGTGTGGTGTGGGGTATGTGTGGTTTGAAGTGTGTGTGGTGTGGGGTATGTGTGGTTTGAAGTGTGTGTGGTGTGGGGTATGTGTGGTTTGAAGTGTGTGTGGTGTGGGGTTTGTGTGGTGTGAAGTGTGTGTGGTGTGGGGTTTGTGTGGTGTGGAGTGTGTGTGGTGTGGGGTATGTGTGGTTTGAAGTGTGTGTGGTGTGGGGTATGTGTGCTGTGGAGTGTGTGTGGTGTGGGGTGTGAAGTGTGTGTGGTATGTGTGTGGTGGAGTGTGTGTGGTGTGGGGTATGTGAGCTGTGGAGTGTGTGTGTGGTTTAAAGTGTGTGTGGTGTGGGGTATGAAGTGTGTGTGGGGTGGAGTGTGTGTGGTGTGGGCTATGTGAGCTGTGGAGTGTGTGTGGTTTAAAGTGTGTGTGGTGTGGGGTTTGTGTGGTGTGGAGTGTGTGTGGGATGGGGTATGTGTGGTTTGAAGTGTGTGTGGTGTGGGGTATGTGTGGTTTGAAGTGTGTGTGGTGTGGGGTTTGTGTGGTTTGAAGTGTGTGTGGTGTGGGGTTTGTGTGGTGTGGAGTGTGTGTGGTGTGGGGTATGTGTGGTTTGAAGTGTGTGTGGTGTGGGGTATGTGTGGTTTGAAGTGTGTGTGGTGTGGGGTATGTGTGGTTTGAAGTGTGTGTGGTGTGGGGTTTGTGTGGTTTGAAGTGTGTGTGGTGTGGGGTTTGTGTGGTGTGGAGTGTGTGTGGTGTGGGGTATGTGTGGTTTGAAGTGTGTGTGGTGTGGGGTATGTGTGGTTTGAAGTGTGTGTGGTGTGGGGTATGTGTGGTTTGAAGTGTGTGTGGTGTGGGGTTTGTGTGGTGTGGAGTGTGTGACGTGTGGGGTATGTGTGCTGTGGAGTGTGTGTGGTGTGGGGTGTGAAGTGTGTGTGGTATGTGTGGGGTGGAGTGTGTGTGGTGTGGGGTATGTGAGCTGTGGAGTTTGTGTGTGGTTTAAAGTGTGTGTGGTGTGGGGTATGAAGTGTGTGTGGGGTGGAGTGTGTGTGGTGTGGGCTATGTGAGCTGTGGAGTGTGTGTGGTTTAAAGTGTGTGTGGTGTGGGGTTTGTGTGGTGTG
This sequence comes from Astyanax mexicanus, assembly GCF_023375975.1. Lineage (NCBI taxonomy): Eukaryota > Metazoa > Chordata > Actinopteri > Characiformes > Acestrorhamphidae > Astyanax > Astyanax mexicanus. The sequence continues at coordinate 519,732 of NC_064424.1, read as the reverse complement.
GAGTGTGTGTGTGGTGTGGGTTATGTGTGGTTTGAAGCGTGTGTGGTGTGGGGTATGTGTGGTTTGAAGTGTGTGTGTGTGGTGTGGGGTATGTGTGGTTTGAAGTGTGTGTGTAGTTAGTGTGTGTGTGGTGTGGGGTGTGTGTGTGGTGTGGGGTGTGTGTGTGGTGTGGGTTATGTGTGGTTTGAAGCGTGTGTGGTGTGGGGTATGTGTGGTTTGAAGTGTGTGTGTGTGGTGTGGGGTATGTGTGGTTTGAAGTGTGTGTGTAGTTAGTGTGTGTGTGTGGTGTGTGGTGTGTGTGTGGTGTGGGTTATGTGTGGTTTGAAGCGTGTGTGGTGTGGGGTATGTGTGGTTTGAAGTGTGTGTGTGTGGTGTGGGGTATGTGTGGTTTGAAGTGTGTGTGTAGTTAGTGTGTGTGTGTGGTGTGGGGTGTGTGTGTGGTGTGGGGTATGTGTGGTTTGAAGTGTATGTGGTGTGGGGTATGTGTGGTTTGAAGTGTGTGTGGTGTGGGGTATGTGTGGTTTGAAGTGTGTGTGGTGTGGGGTTTGTGTGGGGTGTGGGGTATGTGTGGTGTGTGGTGTATGTGTGTAGTGTGGTATTGGTTCTGGTGTGGGTTGTGTTCAGCAGTCTCTTCTCCATACAGATACAGTACTGAGGAGCAGGGCAGAGAGGGGGGCCGTGCGCAGGATCGGCTGGTGTGTGTGAGATGGCCAACATTCCGCCCATTCATTCCTATGGGGAAAGTTCGTACGATAATTTTACGAAAACCGTAAATCGTATCGGTGAGATCAGCATATCGTCTGAAACGTCTCTGCAAGTTCTGTATGTCTTGTGAATTTCGTGGTTCTAGCTTGAAAATTGTGACTTTTAGAGCAGTTTGAAAAAAGTGTGAATGGAAGTCTATGGGGAAAAAAGTGACTTTGACGGAACCGTGCTAGAACCCTGGTTCTCCGATCGCTTAGAAAAGCACAAGCACACTCCACGGCTATGGGTTCTACCATCCTGTGAAGTTTGGTGGTTCTAGCTCGAAAACTGTAGGAGGAGTAGCGTTGAGAAATTTTAGCGTAGAATAATAATAATAATAATAATAACTAGAAAAGGCAAAGTTCGTGAACGAACTTTAAGTTGGCTTGGAAAAGAGCGCTAATAACGTTGAAAAGTTAAAATGGTTGTTAAGCTGTTTCTGTCTGAAGAGTGTGAAGAGTCGTTGCTATGCTGTTAACTTTTGGCTAAAAGCTAAATACCAAAAACGCTGTAATCTAAAAACGTTTGGTTAAACGCTGAAATCTAAAAACCTTTGGTTAATTGCTTACATCTAGAAATGTTTAGTAAAATGCTGAAATCCAAAAACTTTTGGTTAAACACTGAAATCTTAAAACGTTTGTTTAACAGCTGAAATCTAAAAACTTTTGGTTAAGTGCTGAAATCTAAAACTTTTGGTTACATGCTGAAATCTAAAAACTTTCCAGGTGGTTGCTAAGGTGTTGCTATAGTATCAGGGGTGGTTGCTGAGGTGTTGCTAGGTGGTTGCTAAGGTGTTGCTATGGTATCCAGGGTGGTTGCTAAGGTGTTGCTAGGTGGTTGCTAAGGTGTTGCTATGGTATCCAGGGTGGTTGCTAAGGTGTTGCTATGGTATCCAGGGTGGTTGCTAAGGTGTTGCTAGGTGGTTGCTAAGGTGTTGCTATGGTTTCTAAAGTGGTTGCTAAGCTGTTGCTAGGCAGTTGCTAACGTTTTCCAGGTGGTTGCTAAGGTGTTGCTAACTGGTTGCTAGGCAGTTGCTATAATTTCTAAAGTGGTTGCTAAGTGATTGCTAGGCAGTTGCCAACGTTTTCCAGGTGGTTGCTAACTGGTTGTGGTGTGGGTGTGTGGTGTTGGGTGTGTGTGGTGTTGAGCGTGTGTGGTGTGGGGCGTGTGTGGTGTGTGGAGAGCATGGTGTGGTGTGGCTAAGGTGTTGCTAACTGGTTGTGGTGTGGGCTGTAGAGTGTGTGTGGTGTGGAGTGTGTTGGGTGTGGAGTTTGTGGGGTGTGTAGAGTGCGTGGTGTGGTGTGGGGTGTATGTGGGGTGTGCTGTGGAGTGTGTGTGTAGTACGGAGTGTGTGGGGTGTGTCAGGTGTGGAGTGTGTGTGGTGTGGGGTAGGTGTGGTGTGAACTGTGTGTGGTATGTGTGGCCTGGAGTATGTATGGTGTGGGGTGTATGTGGTGTGGAGTGTGTGGTGTGGTGTATGTGTGGTGGAGTGTGGGGTGTGTGTCAGGTGTGGAGTGTGTATGGTGTGGGGTATGTGAGCTGTGGAGTGTGTGGTATGGAGAGTGTGGGGTATGTGTGGTGTGGGGTGTAAAGTGTGTGGTATGTGTGGGGTGGAGTGTGTGTGGTGTGGAGTATGTGAGCTGTGGGGTGTGTGTGTGGTATGGAGTGTGTGGGGTGTGGGGTATGTATGGTGTGGAGTGTGTGCGGTGTGGGGTATATGAGCTGTGGAGTGTGTGTGTGGTATAGAGTGTGTGGGGTGTGGGGTATGTGTGGTGTGGAGTGTGTGCGGTGTGGGGTATGTGTGGAGTGTGTGGTGTGAAGTGTGTGTGGTATGTGTGGGGTGGAGTGTGTGCGGTGTGGGGTATGTGAGCTGTGCAGTGTGTGTGGTTTAAAGTGTGTGTGGTGTGGGGTTTGTGTGGTGTGGAGTGTGTGTGGTGTGGGGTATGTGTGGATTGAAGTGTGTGTGTGTGGGGTATGTGTGGTTTGAAGTGTGTGTGGTGTGGGGTTTGAAGTGTGTGTGGTGTGGGGTATGTGTGGCTTGAAGTGTGTGTGGTGTGGGGTATGTGTGGTTTGAAATGTGTGTGGTGTGGGGTATATGAGCTGTGGAGAGTGTGTGTTTTAAAGTGTGTGTGGTATGGGGTATGTGTGGTGTGGAGTGTGTGGTGTGGGGTGTGAATTGTGTGTGGTATGTGTGGGGTGGAGTGTGTGTGGTGTGGGCTATGTGAGCTGTGGAGTGTGTGTGGTGTGGGCTATGTGAGCTGTGGAGTGTGTGTGGTTTAAAGTGTGTGTGGTGTAGGGTTTGTGTGGTGTGGAGTGTGTGTGGTGTGGGGTATGTGTGGTTTGAAGTGTGTGTGGTGTGGGGTGTGTGTGGTTTGAAGTGTGTGTGGTGTGGGGTTTGTGTGGTTTGAAGTGAGTGTGGTGTGGGGTATGTGTGGTTTGAAGTGAGTGTGGTGTGGGGTATGTGTGGTTTGAAGAGTGTGTGGTGTGGGGTTTGTGTGGTGTGGAGTGTGTGTGGTGTGGGGTATGTGTGGTTTGAAGTGTGTGTGTGGTGTGGGGTATGTGAGCTGTGGAGTGTGTGTGTGGTATGGAGTGTGTGGGGTATGTGTGGTGTGGAGTGTGTGGTATGGAGTGTGTGGCGTGTGGGGTATGTGTGATGTGGAGTGTGTGTGGTGTGGGGTATATGAGCTGTGGAGTTTGTGTATGGTTTAAAGTGTATGTGGTGTGGGGTATGTGTGGTGTGGAGTGTGTGGTGTGGGGTGTGGGGTGGAGTGTGTGGTGTGGGGTATGTGAGCTGTGGAGTGTGTGTGGTTTAAAGTGTGTGTGGTGTGGGGTTTGTGTGGTGTGGAGTGTGTGTGGTGTGGGGTATGTGTGGATTGAAGTGTGTGTGGTGTGGGGTATGTGTGGTTTGAAGTGTGTGTGGTGTGGGGTTTGAAGTGTGTGTGGTGTGGGGTTTGTGTGGTGTGGAGTGTGTGTGGTGTGGGGTTTGTGTGGTGTGGAGTGTGTGTGGTGTGGGGTGTGAAGTGTGTGTGGTGTGGGGTTTGTGTGGTGTGGAGTGTGTGTGGTGTGGGGTATGTGTGGTTTGAAGTGTGTGTGTGGTTTAAAGTGTGTGTGGGGTGGAGTGTGTGTGGTGTGGAGTGTGTGGTGTGGGGTATGTGTGCTGTGGAGTGTGTGTGGTGTGGGGTGTGAAGTGTGTGTGGTGTGGGGTATGTGAGCTGTGCAGTTTGTGTGTGGTTTAAAGTGTGTGTGGGGTGGAGTGTGTGTGGTGTGTAGGGTGTGTGTGGTGTGGGGTGTGGAGTGTGTGGTGTGGGGTATGTGAGCTGTGCAGTGTGTGTGGTTTAAAGTGTGTGTGGTGTGGGGTTTGTGTGGTGTGGAGTGTGTGTGGTATGGGGTATGTGTGGATTGAAGTGTGTGTGGTGTGGGGTATGTGTGGTGTGGGGTTTGAAGTGTGTGTGGTGTGGGGTTTGTGTGGTGTGGAGTGTGTGTGGTATGGAGTGTGGGGTATGTGTGCTGTGGAGTGTGTGTGGTGTGGGGTGTGAAGTGTGTGTGGTGTGGGGTATGTGAGCTGTGCAGTTTGTGTGTGGTTTAAAGTGTGTGTGGGGTGGAGTGTGTGTGGTGTGTAGAGTGTGTGGTGTGTGGACTGTGTGGAGAATGTGTGGTGTGGAGTGTGTGTAGCGTGTGTTGTGTGGGGTGTGTCTTGTGTGTGTGTGGGGTGGAGTGTGTGTGGTGTGGACTGTGTGTCATGTGGAGTGCGTGTGTGGTGTGTGTGTATGGAGTGTGTGTGGTGTGGAGTGTGTGGTGTGGAGTGTGTGTGGTGTGTAAAGTTTGGGTGGGGGTGGGGTGTGTGGTGTGGTGTGGGGTGGAGTGTGTGTGTGGTGTGAACTGTGTGTGGTGTGGAGTGTGTGTGGTGTGTAGAGTTTGTGTGGGGTGTGTGGTATGTGTGGTGTGGAGTGTGTGTGGTGTGGTGTATGTGTGGTGTGTGCGTGTGTGTAGTGTGGTGTGTGTAGTGTTGTATTGGTTCTGGTGTGGGTTGTGTTCAGCAGTCTCTTCTCCATACAGATACAGTACTGAGGAGCAGGGCAGAGAGAGGGGCCGTGCGCAGGATCGGCTGGTGTGTGTGAGATGGCCAACATTCCGCCCATTCATTCCTATGGGGAAAGTTCGTACGATAATTTTACGAAAACCGTAAATCGTATCGGTGAGATCAGCATATCGTCTGAAACGTCTCTGCAAGTTCTGTATGTCTTGTGAATTTCGTTGTTCTAGCTTAAAAATTGTGACTTTTAGAGCAGTTTGAAAAAAGTGTGAATGGAAGTCTATGGGAAAAAATCTGACTTTGGCGGACCACCGATCGGACCCTGGTGGTCCGATCACTTAGAAAAGCACAAGCACACCCCGCGGCAATAGGTTCTATCATCTTGTGAAGTTTCGTGGTTCTGGCTTGAAAACTGTAGGAGGAGAAACTGTTTATAAAATTTACCGAGAATAATAATAATAATAAGATTTCGAAGAACAATAAGTTGGCTTTTCCAAGCCAACTTAATAATAAGAAGAATAAGAAGAACAGTAAGTTGGCTTTGACAAGCCAACTTAATAAGCTTTATTTATATAGAACATTTCATTTATAAAAATGCAGCTCAAAGCGCTGTACATACAGGCAGGTGAATGAAACACCAATACAATTAGAAATGTAGATTAAAATTGACAGATTGGTACTTCCCTACTTTCTTATTTTCCTATTTATATTATGTCTGTATCTTTGTTATCTATTTTATGCTTTATTTTATATTTTATTCTTAGAACTGGACTGTGAGATTACAATTTCATTCCACCTCATGCACCACATGCAATGAGAATTAAAAAAAGGCTACTTAAATCCTTGAAAATAGCATAAAATAAAATAAATATATAGAAAGATATAGTTATGTGGCTTAGTGGATTAGTGGTAAGCACGTGGTTCGCCTCCCAGCACTGAGGTCTTGGGTTCAAGTCCCTATCTGTGTGGAGTTTCCATGTTCTCCTTGTGTCCGTGTGAGATTTCTTCCACAGTCCAAAAACTTGGAGATCAGGTAAATTGGATACTCTAAAATTACCCATAAAAATGTTATACTCTAGATTGATCTGGTGTATATATGTGTAAAGTGTGGTATGTATGTAAGTGTGTGTAAAATGTATGTATGACTGTGCCCAGATATGGATTGGCTGTCTGTACTGGGTAAATGCTGTAGTGCTGGATGTAGTCCTCCTCCAGGTGGACGTGGTTGTTTCCGGTTGAGAGTACGCTGTGCGCTATTGGCTGCCGCTTGCCACCAGTGTGTGGATGAGTGTTGATGTGTAATGTGCTGGTGTGTAAAATCAAATGTGTAAATTTGTAAAAACGTCCTTGGGTTTCTAGAAAGGCCCTATATAAGTATATAAGAACTTAATTTATTCATTCATGTAGAAATGGAATGTAAAACTGCAAAAAGGGCAAATGAAATCGTAAAGATAAGGTAAGATTATATTGTAGAAACGTTGTTACTTTTAAATATTAAAATAAATAAATTTAAAAAATGTTGAATGTAAATTAAGGGGCGGAGAGTGGGGGATGGGGTCTGAGCTCATTGGCTGTTTAGAACTTCTAAAGCTCTGCTCCCAGAGTCTCTCCAGTAGAGATCAGTGTAGAGTCTGAGCTCTCTGATCGATTTTCTGCAGAAACATCTCACAGATCTGCTGCTGCACCGCCCCGGTCTTTATTCTGGTCCAGCGTTTGATTGACAGGCGGTGAGTTTGGGATGCTCAGCACGCCCCTGTCCTTGAAAGTCACCCGCTTACCTTCCGTTTCATTCTGCGCATTAACTGTTAATGACTCCAGATGTTTCTTCCCCCCTTCCAACTAAATTGTTAATCGAATCAGGCAATAAAACAGCAGATGCTTGTGGACACCGGTGGGTCTTCAGACGCCGAGGCCGGAGAAGGTCGGAGAAGGTCGTAGCTGAACTACAGACAGAATCACTTTTCTGTTTTTATACTTTTTTACGTTTCAGATGTCAGACGAAATAATGAAAATTACGTCACATATAGAGCAGTTAGATAGTTAGCATGACCTCACCACATAAACAACAGCTGCAAAACATACAGGGTTTGAACAATGAAACAGAAACACCTGTCATCATTTTAGTGTGGGATTTTAGGTTTCATGTCTAAATTGGAGCAGCCTGGTGTTCAATCTTCATTAATTGCACATTGCACCAGTAAGAGCAGAGTGTGAAGGTTCAATTAGCAGGGTAAGAGCACAGTTCTGCTCTAAATATTACAATGCACACAACATTATGGGAGACATACCAGAGTTCAAAAGAGGACAAATTGTTGGTGCACGTCTTGCTGGAGCATCTGTGACCAAGACAGCAAGTCTTTGTGATGCATCAAGAGCCACGGTATCCAGGGTAATGTCAGCATACCACCAAGAAGAAACAACCACATCCAACAGGATTAACTGTGGACGCTGTAAGAGGAAGCTGTCTGAAAGGGATGTTCGGGTGCTAACCCGGATTGTATCCAAAAAACATAAAACCACGACTGATCAAATCACGCAGAATTCAATGTGCACCTCAACTCTCCTGTTTCCACCAGAACTGTCCGTCACCACAATCAATTATTGTGCTCTAAAACCAGGTGCTTCAGTTTCATTCTAAAACCCCTGTAAAAAAAAATTAAGAGACTACTGAATCAGTTTCTCTGATTTTGCTATTTATAGATTGGATAAAATTGTTTGGATAAAATGAACATTGTTGTTTTATTCTATAAACTACAGACAACATTTCTCCCAAATTCCAAATAAAAATATTCTCATTTAGAGCATTTATTTACAGAAAATGAGAAATGACTGAAATAACAAAAAAAGATGCAGAGCTTTCAGACCTCAAATAATGCAAAGAAAACAAAAAGTTCATATTCATAAAGTTTTAAGAGTTCAGAAATAATCAATATTTGGTGGAATAACCCTGGTTTTTAATCACAGTTTTTTTTATTTATCTTCCAACTAAATTGTTAATAGAATCAGGAAATAAAACAGCAGATGCTTGTGGACACCGGTGGCTCTTCAGACGCCGAGGCCGGAGAAGGTCGTAGCTGAACTCCAGACAGAATCACTTTTCTGTTTTTATGCTTTACGTTTTTCTACGTTTCAGCACAGACCTGCTGTTCCTCTGTTCTGGTGTTTAGATATTCTGAGGAGGCTGGAGGAGAGGAAGACGACTCGACTCTGGTTCCAATAAAGTGTTTTGAAGATGGATAGAAGTCGTGACGGAGGAGCGAGAGATAAACCCACTGGCCCGGTTCACACTCGTCTGTGATGTTATTTATTTGATGTTTCCAGATAAAAAACAGAAGATTCTCCACTTCCTGCACTCAAACAATAATGATGCACCAAAAATGCACCAATTTTTTGTCGTAATCGAGCTAAATTAATTCAATTAAATAATTTGTCCGAAGGCTGACTATCGAACTGCAGCTCTCAGTTTTTCACCATTAAAGAAATTAAACAGCCTAAACATATAAGCAGCACTAAACAACACTTCCCTGCAGCTATATCAATAAAGCACAATATATTTACCTCACCAGTGGAGCTACTTAATCAAAAATTTACCTCAGCAGTGCTGTTCTAATCCAAAATTTAACTTAGCTGTGCTGCTCTTATTATACATTTACCTCAACAGTGCTGTTGTAGTCATAGATTCACCTAAGAGGTGCTACTGTAATCAAAAACATACCTAAGAAGTGCTAATTTAATCAGAATCTTACCTCAGCAGTGCTAGTCTAATCATATATTTACCTCGGCAGTGCTGTTCAAATCATAAATTTACCTCAGCAATGCTAGTCTAATCATCAATCTACCTCAGCAGTGTTATTGTAATCATAAATGTACATTAGCAGTGCTATTCTACTACTGTAGAATACTGTACTCACATTTTTCAAAATACTAGTTGTTAGTCATTATCACTGCTGAGGTACATTTATGATAAAAACAGCACTGCTGAGGTAAATGTATGATAAGAATATCACTGCTGAGGTAAATGTATGATTAAAATAGCACTGCTGAGGTAAATGTATAATAAAAATAGCTCTGCTGAGGTAAATGTATGATAAAAACAGCACTGCTGAGGTAAATGTATGATAAAATGTATGATAAAAACAGCACTGCTGAGGTAAATGTATGATAAAATGTATGATAAAAACAGCACTGCTGAGGTAAATGTATGATAAAAACAGCACTGCTAAGCTAAATGTGTGATAAAAATAGCTCTGCTGAGGTAAATGTATGATAAAAACAATAGCACTGCCGAGGTAAATTCATGATTAAAATAGCACTACTGTGTCTAGTTATGTCTCCAGCTATAAGTAATTTTTCATTCTAAAGCAGAGAATCACTGGAATGTTTAAATGTCTAACTTTTGAAGAAAGATAGTTTTGGTAAAAAGCCTCGTGTTCGTGCCGGTCTCGTCCGGCTGCTTGCTCGTTGTTGAGGACGGCAGCGTTCACTGAGATATAAACATATTTATTTTGGGCACAGCAAGCGAGGCGGGGGTGTAGACGGGTGCATTCCAGATCTACCAGAATAAACTGGTGAGTAATGAGTAAAAATGTCCGTACTGGAGCTGCAGAGCTAATCTGGGTTACAGTGGGACTCGTGGGAGAGGAGAACTCCTGAACATTTACTGACTCAGATCCTGATTATTATCTCTGAACGAGGTCGAGCTGTAGTGGATCTGTACTGTAGTAAAGCTATAAATTAAACTCTATTTATTATAATAATCTGTTTAAAATCTGCTGTTCTATCAGGAGAACTCCCTGAACTGTTGGGTATCAGAGCACTGCTGTATTAAATGCAGGGAAAGCAGACAAACGGCAGGATTAAGTTCATTTTTACTCCCTACTCACGTAAATACAAATTCACTAGAGCATCACTTCTCACACTCGCCACCAGTGTACTACCTCCGTAAGAGCCAGTTAAGGGTTAATCAATTTAGTTAGTTGGTTGGTTGGTTGGTTAGTTGGTTGAGTGGTTGGTTGGTTGGTTAGTTAGTTAGTTAGTCGGTTGGTTGGTTGGTTGGTTGGTTGGTTGGTAAGTTGGTTAGTTAGTTGCTTAGTTGGTTGGTTGAGTGGTTGGTTGGATAGTTAGTTGGTTGGTTGGTTGGTTGGTTGGTTAGTTAGTTGGTTAGTTAGTTGGTTGGTTGAGTGGTTAGTTGGTTGGTTAGTTGGTTGATTTGTTGGTTGGTTGAGTGGTTGGTTGGTTGGTTGGTTAGTTAGTTAGTTGGTTGGTTGGTTGGTTGGTTGGTTAGTTAGTTGGTTAGTTAGTTGGTTAGTTAGTTGGTTGTTTGGTTAGTTGGTTAGTTAGTTTGTTGGTTGGTTAGTTGATTAGTTGGTTGGTTAGTTTGTTGATTGGTTGGTTAGTTGATTGGTTAGTTAGTTAGTTAGTTATTTAGTTGGTTGGTTGGTTGGTTGGTTGGTTGTGTAGTTAGTGGGTTGGTTGGTTGGTTGGTTGTGTAGTTAGTGGGTTGGTTGGTTGGTTGGTTGTGTAGTTAGTTGGTTGGTTGGTTGTGTAGTTAGTTGGTTAGGTAGTTAGTTAGTTTAGTTACTTAGTTGGATGGTTGGTTGGTTGGTTGGCAGTGTGTGGAGTGTGAGTGTGAAGACTGGTGGAGGAGAACATGATGCCAAGATGCACGAAGAAAACTGTGAAATTGGAATTTGGGAGAAATGTTGTCTGTAGTTTATAGAATAAAACAACAATGTTCATTTTACTCAAACATAAACCTATAAATAGCAAAATCAGAGAAACTGATTCAGAAACTGAAGTGTCTCTTCACTTGTATAAGGGGGGGTTGTACAGAAAGATGAGGATTTCTGAACTTCTGAGAAACTTGTTGTAAAGTGGAATTTCTGGAACGAGCTGGGGGGCGGAGTACTTTAAGAGAGGGGGCGGGGCTTAGACCTGAAGACAGGACAAGATGGTGGTCAAGAGCCATTTGTCAACTTCCATGAGCCGTAATAGAGCAGACCTGTTTACTCAGCTGAGTTTCCCATGGCAGATGTGGTCAGAATCATCACCGCGGTCATGGACTCGCTCCAGCGTTTCCCCGCTCTCCAACTTTATCCAAACAAAACACACTGACATAAATAAAACAATCACAATTTCCCATTATTCTACTGCAACCAGAGAGAGTGTGTGTGTGTGTGTGTGAGAGTGAGTGTCATATGGATGTAATTAGCGTAAGCGCTGTGAAAGAGTGCGTGGGGAGAAATTTCTATCTGTTTTTCTTTTTTTATCCCCATTAGAAATACAATACATGCTGTCTGTGGGAGCTCAACCACAATTCTACACTGTTGGCATTTTGTGCCCACAGCCTTCTCCTCAGACTGTTCCCCTTACGCTAATGTAATATATGAACATACAGCTCTGTAAAAGATAAAGAGATCACTTCAGTTTCTGAATCAGTTTCTCTGATTTTGCTATTTATAGGTTTATATTTGAGTAAAATGAACATTGTTGTTTTATTCTATAAACTACAGACAACATTTCTCCCAAATTACAAATAAAAATATTCTCATTTAGAGCATTTATTTACAGAAAATGAGAAATGACTGAAATAACAAAAAAGATGCAGAACTTTCAGACCTCAAATAATGCAAAGAAAACAACAAGTTCATATTCATAAAGATTAATTACTAGAGTTCATAAATCTTTAAATATTTGGTGGAATAACCCTGGTTTTCAGTCTTACACACTGCTTTTGGATAACTTTATGCTGCTTTACTCCTGGTGTAAAAATTCAAGCAGTTCAGTTTGGTGGTTTGATGGTTTGTGATCATCCATCTTCCTCTTGATTATATTCCAGAGCTTTTTAATTTGATAAAATCAAAGAAACTCATCATTTTTAGGTGATTTCTTATTTTCTTATTTTCTTCTTAAAACATTTAACCTCCTAGAACCTAGCATCCACATGTGTGGACATCACATTTTGGGTTGTCTAGACCACAGTACTAAATTTCGCTCTACAAAAGCCTGGTGTCCTCGTATGAGGCCATTATCATACTGTAACCTAATGGTGGCAGAAGAGTTTAACATGTTACAGAAAATGTAGGCATTCAGCAGCAACAGCGCAATACAATAAGAAATATATTCAACATACATTAAATAGAATAGAAAATCTCCTTATCGAGGGCTGCAGGGCTTCCCCACTTGCAGTGTAAGCAGCAATCTGATTGGCAAATTTTTTCTTGAAGGGCGGGACAATATCCTTGCTCAGTTCAACATCTTTTTCAGTAACATAAAGTGAATTAGATGTGTTCTACCAAACATTGAGCAGAAGTACAAACCATAGCGCTGTTCCACCAAAAGAACTCTGGTTCTTGAAGCGTTTAGGATTATTATAGCTCTGTTCAGAACCGTGGTGATTTTCAGTGAACCAGTTCGAGTTCCCAATAGTTTTAGTGGTTTTGTCAAATCGGCACATCATACGTTACCAACAGAGGGCGCTGCACAGCGACAGTGCTCCTGTACAAACAGACGCCTACTTATTTAGTAACGGTTTACGCTGGAGAACCCAGTATTGTTCAGTTTCCACTGTAAATAACCATTCCTAATTCCAGAAGAACCAGCTTATCTTGGTGGAAACATGACAAACGGTTCAAAATTAGGTTCGGGGGCGCCAAGTGGTCCAGCGGTCTAATGCGCTGCCACTATGAGCAGGAGGTCGCAGGTTCAAATCCCGCTCATGCAGCTTTACCATCAAGCTGCCGGCGCTCAGAGGGAGCACAATTGGCCCTGCTCCCTCTGGGTAGGTACAGTAGATGGCGCTCTCTCCCCACATCACTCCTAGGGTGATGTCTGCAGCACAGGGCGTCGCTGCACTTTCCTCCGAGTGTTAGCGCTGTGATGCTACTCAGAAATGCTACATCAGCAGCAGCTCGAAAAGAGGTGGAGTCTGACTTCACATATATCAGAGGAGGCGTGTGCTGGTCTTCTTAACCTTCCTGGTGTGTTGGGGCATCACTAGTGATAGGGGGAGGAGTCCTAATGAGTGGGTTGGGTAATTGGCCGTGTAAATTATAGGAGAAAATGGGAAAAATAATATATATATATACAGGTTTGCGGATCGGAATAGTGCCGGTGTTCTGCCGAATTGTCCTACCCATCGATACATGCTTCCCAAAGGTACTGCGCATGCGCTGACCTACACAATTAAATTATTTCTCGTGCTTTTTATGTATAATTAATCTGTTTTAGGGGGGTTATGTGCATTAAACAACCTGGACGCACTGTCATTACACAAAAGTGTAAATGGAAACTAATAATTACATTTATTATTATTATAAATAAATACAAAAGCAGTTTGTAATGAGCTTTATTTGCCATAACTTTGCCATGATACAATGCTTTATGCAATTCAAATCTAATAACGTACATCTACTGGAATTTCACTGTGTACATGCCCTAAAATAATAAAGCTTCTTTTGTATTTTTACACTTAAATATACATTAGGGCAGCACGGTTTCCACATCATTTTTAGTTTCGACTTCATTGTGTTCTATCGAAATATAAAACTAAAGTCCTCATATGTGGACGTAATTTTTTTTAAGAAACTACATCATGTAAAAAGATAATTCTTTGTTTTTACACTAATCAGGTGCCAATTAGCCCAAAAAGCAAAGATAAATTAAAATAGCATTCCATGCAAGAGTTTAGAGTTTGGTCTATGGAAGTTATATACAGTACAGATGGTACTATCAGGTTGAGTTTAGCTAAAGTCTTTATAGGTGACAAGTCGGTTCAATTCATCTTAGCAACGCAACCATGAAGTTATATCCGTTTATTTGAACATTGAGAGATAAAAATACTCTTAACTGAAGCTCTAGTTACCATTTCAACACCATATTTTACATAAATGATAAAATCTGATATAAAATGAAAATGATGGGCGGCGAGTGGTCCAGCGGTCTAAAGCGCTGCCACTATGAGCGGGAGGTCGCAGGTTTGAATCCCGCTCATGCAGCTTTACCATCAAGCTGCCGGCGTTAGAGGGAGCACAATTGGCCCTGCTCCCTCCGGGTGGGTAGATGGCGCTCTCTCCCCACATCACTGCTAGGGTGATGTCTGCAGCACAGGGCGTCTGTGAGCTGATGTATCAGAACCGAGTCGCTGCGCTTTCCTCCGAGTGTTAGCGCTGTGATGCTGCTCGGTAATGCTACAGCATCAGCAGCAGCTCAAAAAGAGGCGGAGTCTGACTTCACATGTATCAGAGGAGGCATGTGTTAGTCTTCACCCTCCTGGTGTGTTGGGGCATCACTAGTGATAGGGGGAGGAGTCCTAATGAGTGGGTTGGGTAATTGGGGGGAAAATGGGAAAAATTAGAAATAAAATTATAAAAAAAAAAAAAAATGAAAATGTTTTTTTTTTTTATACTTGTTTTTGGCTACTGCACTTGCGCATATCTCCTTATTGAGGGCTGCAGGTCTCAGTTTGACAGAACACCGGTTCCACAGCGGTGGAAAAGCGCTATCAGAGCCCATTCCCACTTAGAACCCAACAAGAACCCACCTACCGTATGTTCCACCAGTACGAGCCCCACACGGCCGCGTGTTGGCCGGGTTTCTGTCTCTGCCCATCACATGTATAAATATTATTCCTGGCCGCTGTTCAGACCGCGAGTCGACCTCAGGGCCTTTTCCCAAGACACCACATCACGACCCGACCCGGCATCAATTACACGACCCGACCCGGCTCACAAATCACTCGCACTTTTCCTCCAGCTGCTTTATTTACTCAGCAGGAAGCAGGCCAACAGTAAACAGTGCTAAACATGATATAAACATGTATTAATCTCAGCGTCTTCAGCAATATTCACTCAGAAATATAAAGAGACTGTAGAGATTTACAGTAAAATACATATATCTGTGCTGATGTTCAGTACACAGGCGGAGTGAAGGGGGCGTGGCTTATTCAGTTCAAGCCTTAAACCTTTTAAATAATAAAATATTAAATAAAATTTAATTTACATTTTTTTTACCACTTTCAGATCTGAATTATCTTCAGTGATGGAAAAAATAAGAATTCTGTTTTTTTATTTTGTTTAATATTCTACTAGAAAATCTATAATGCAAATAAATACAATTTAATCAAATATTTAAATCGTTTTTTTTTATTATCATTATTATTTCCACTGCACTGGAAGCCATTGTGTAATATTTTATATTTTATTTCATATTGACCTTTTTATTTCATAAACCCTTTCTAATTTTTTAAATAATTTTCTAAAAAAATGATTTAAAAATGTTCTAAATTACGTTAAATTAATAATAATTATCTGTTACTTTCCCGCAATAGCTCTAGTGCTGTTACTGTTTTTTCAAGTGTTTTCAGTGCAGTGGGACAGCAGCTCTCAAATAGAGTTAATAGTGAAAATAAAGAATAATAAAAATAAAGAAAATGCATGATGTCCATTGTAATGGATGCAGGGTCTTATCTGGGGAGCTGTTTGTTAACTTTGTGTTTCTGAGGCTGATAAATTTATCCTGTACAACAGAGGAAACTCTCGCTCTTCTGTCCTTTCCTGGGGTGCTCCTGATGAGTGCCAGTTCCATCATCAACATTTTTGTTGGCATTTGTGGTGGCTGCACTTGACGATACTTTCTTCAAAGTTCTTAAAATTATGCTTTTTGAATTTACTGGACTTCATTTCTTCTTCTTAAAGTATTTTATCTTTGTTTAGTTGAGTAGTTGTTTCTTCTCATAATCTGGATTCGAACATTATTCAAATATTCACTATTCACTGTATACCTGTAACTCTACCTCTTCACTACTTTACTTTAACTGATGCTCTCAAACTTTACATTAAGAGACAAGAAATTCAAGTAATTAACTCTTGATGAGTTCAGCACAGCTGTTAACTGAAAGCCTGAATTCCAGGAGACTCTACCTCATAAAACTGACTGAGAAAATCCAGCAGAGATGTTCAAAACTGATCATCTAAACAAGAGGAGATACTATGAAGAAACATATATAAAACATATTCTGGTTTGTTTCACACGTTTTTGTGTTTTTCTTCATAGTTTGGATGAATTATTATTAATCTATAATGTAGAACATTTTAAAATAATGACAAAAAACACTGTATTTAAGTTGCGTCCAAACATATAGTTTTATGTCAAAGTGAATATTTAACATATATGTAATTAAACCATTTCACAACTATATTTATATATACGAAAATCTAAGGTATAACTATAAGGTATTGTTCGTTACTATCCTCCTTTGCTCTGAACTGAATGCTGCGTCTAATTCTTGATTTATTTAATTCTGTGGCCTTTATTCCAAATAATGCAAAATCTATTAATGCAGATTTTTTTTTTTTTTGCCAGATTTAACCAACGTTTACCAATGTTACATAACATTAACCTTAGACAATTGTCTATAAGGGGGTATCATCTAAAATTAATCATTCTCAACATTTAATGTGTGAGGGATTTGAAAAATGATAGATATTCAGAAATCATATATATTTATAGGTGCAAAAAGGATGCACAGATTTGTGTAGGTATTGTTTTGTCTTTAAAAGAAGCTTAATCCAACTGCTGTAAATGGAAAAATAAATATATTATGAAGTGAACATGGTCTTCACCTCACTAATTAACTAATTAACTTGGTTATGTTACTTTAAGTATAAATGTAGGTTCTCTTTACTTTACTGGAGTAATTATTATTTTTATATTTTCACACAATTATCTGAACTTTCTACTCCTTACATTTTAATAAAAATATCCTCGTTAGTCCTGTTTCATTTCAGCTGGTTTTCATTCCGGCTTCTCATCGTTCAATAAAACCCCTATCCAGATAAATCTCTCCATCCAGATAGAGTGAATCTGATTGTGATTGGATGTAGAGAAGTATAAACATATACCATTCCCACACTCTAAAAAACAGAGGTACGATATGAGTACTTTTTTGTACTCGAAGGTACATTCTTTATAATTGTACCCTCAAAGGTACAATATTGGTCTTTACAGGGTCAGATTTGTTCCCTCTGAAGTACAAAGTCTTTCCTGACAGCAATAAGTACAGATTTGTACCATTTAACCAGCCAAAAGGTACATTCAGTATTCTGCATCACTGTACTAATGAACAGTATATATTTAAATTGCACATTTTTTATTTGAAAGCCAGACAATTTTGTATCATCAAGTTTTTGAGCCATTTTTAGTTGATGACAATGTTTATAATCTTTATAATCTATACTGGCACAAAAACCATATAAGGTACAGCCCCAGCGACAAGCTTTGTACTCTTTTAAGTACAAATCTGTACTTATATTTCTTAGAGTGCACTCCCTATTGGTTTAAACTGTGATCCATCACACCTGCACACGCCCCCCCCCACACACACACACTCCAGTAAGAACATAGCAGATGTCTGTAGTCTAGTATGAAGATGATCCTGCAGAGACTCAAGAGACAAACTCCAGATAAACTCCAGTCCAACTAAGCTTCTTTAATATATTTATATTCTACTAAAATACATTCATTTATAATCAGCATATATGCAGCTGAAACACTAGAGAACAGCCTAGAGCAAAATCCCAAATTATATTATCAACATTAACATTTTAATATTTTAAAATTATAGTCGTTATAGCTTTTAGTAAAAAGTGTTTTGGGGAGGGGGGGAGGGGTTAGTGCACTATAGGACTCTGTGGGCGTGGCCTAAGCTTTTGTTCTTAATGGCTTTTTTTATTTTTTCTCCTTAAATTACTTTTACTTTTATACTTTAAGTAATTATGAAACCAGAACTTTTTTTAATTAAACACTTTTACTTAAAGAGTAAAAAGCTTGAGTTGATACTTTTCCAACGTAATTATAGAAGTATTTTATTAAACACTAGAATCTAAAATACACTTCTAATTACAGAGTGATGAAAGGAGATACACAGTATTAATACATGCTTCAGGCAAACAAAGCAAATAAATACAGTATGTTTAATCCCAGTATGTTTTACCTCAGATCACAGATAGATAGATAGATAGATAGATAGATAGATAGATAGATAGATAGATAGATAGATAGATAGATAGATAGATAGATAGATAGATAGATTTAACTTAGATTTAGTTGAAGCTGTCTTTATTTAAATCTGTTTAAATAATAAATATATATATTTAAGTTCAGTGAGTCTGGAGTATTATAAAGAGTCACAGTGCCCTCTGTTGGGGGAATATTCTCTTCAGATCAGAGATTATTATAGATTATAACAGATTTACTGCTACATAAATAATGCATAAACATTTAGGAATATATATACTGGATTTATATTTATATACATACAATAATCAACCATAACATTATGACCACCCCCTTGTTTTTACACCCATTATCCATTTTAATTGATTTCACTAATCATATGATCATATAGTGGAGCTGATCTTTTTCTGTTAATCTTTTTATTTTATTTTTAATTTCATCATTTTATTTTCTGTTTTATTTTGACCCTTTACTTTTAAATTTCATTTATTTCGTCCTTTTATTTATTCTGTCTTCTGTTTTACTTTTTTATTTTATTTCTATTATTTACTTTCTTTATAATCTCAGTGTTATTTTCTTTATATATGTTTGTTTAAGAATATATAGTATATTTATATTCATATTAACCATAACATTATGACCAACCCCTTGTTTTTACACCCTTTATCCATTTCATTGTTTTCAGCTCCACTGATCATATGATCATATAGTGGAGCTGACCTATTTCTATTAATCATTTTATTTAATTTTTAATTTGGTCCTTTTATTAATTTTAATTTATATTATATTTATTTTATATTTTATTAATTTCATACTTTTATTTCTTTTATTCCCTTATTTTACTTTTAAATTGAATTTATTTTGTCTTTTTTATTCTATCTTCTGTTTTATCTTTTATTTTATTTTTATTATTTACTTCCTTTATAATCTTAGTGTTATTTTTAGATACTTTATTTGTTTATTATTACTTTATTTTTTTATTTTCTGTTTTACCTTTTGACATTTCTATTTATTTTATTAATTCCATCCTCGTTTTTATGTTATTCCCTGTTTTATTCTGACTTTTTACTTTTAAATTTGTATTCATTTTGTCATTTTATTTATTCTATCTTCTGTTTTATCTTTTATTTTATTTCTCATTCAGTGTAAATGTAAGTGATCTGTATCTGTGTGTAATGAGAACACAGAATCTGTTCCTGAATCGTCTCACATGCTGCACACTGATACCTGTATAAACGCCTCCTTCTTCACCAACAACAAAACCCTCATATTAGAGAGAGGAGAGACTCGTAGCTTTATAAAGGGAAATGGATGAGTTAGCAGCTCATATGTGGAGCATCTTTTGCTGGAGTGGAGAGTAAACAGCTGCTCTCAAATCTTTGAGTCACTTCAGCCTGGTTGTTGCCAAGATAGCGATGAACATCTGTTAATGACTGTCTAGGTCAGGGGTATTTAATTAGAGTTTAGTACGGTCCAGTTGGAGAAAATGTCCTCAGTCCAAGTCCAGACCGTCGCCATTTTTAACTTGTGTTATGATTCAGTGCTATATCCTGTACTATATATATATATATATATATATATATATATATATATATATAATGAAATGCCTCTCTGGCCAGATTTTGTTTACATTCCTCCCCTGTCTCTCTCTCCCGCTTGGTGTGTCGTTAGTTTCCGCTCGTTCTCGTTTTTCCGCCAGTTCTCGGGCTCCTTATCTCTTTATAAAGGCGTTTTTCCCGGACGCGTCCCAATTCACTAGCTGGGGCAGGGGTCTGCACAGATCTGATTGGCAGAGATTGGCCGTTTGGTGATCTTACAGCACACGTGATTGGTCTGTGAGTTTATTACTGCACCGCAAAAAAGCATGTAAACCATAAAGAAAGAAAAGTTACGCCGCGTTAAATAAACACTATCAGAATTAAATCCTTCTCAGTAGTTTATGGGTTTGGGTCCGGACCCGGACTGTGCTCCGCATATTAGTGACCCCTGGTGTAGGTTGTGTTTAATGTTGAATGTACTGACGCTCAGAGGAAGTTCAGTATAGTGTAATATAGTAATACAGCAGGTGGATCTGATGATGACCGGATGATGAAGAGCTGTGTTGAGCAGGGTGTCCATCTCCAGGCGGATCACACGGTACGGTGACGTGGCTCAGCAGTCTCTCAGTCAGTGTCCCCTGGTCTAAGTGCTTCAGGAGACATTGTTTACCACTTAACCCCCCCTCTTTCAGCGGCAGCAGCACTCCTGAATACTTTATCAGCAAAACCTCAGCAACAGAAAGAAACGCTCAGCTGTCAATCTCTGGCAACCTGGCCGTCAAGCAGATCAGATCAGCTCCTGAGTGGTCCGATCTCTTCGTCCTCGTCCCCGTCCTCATCCAGGGTAAGGGACGCTCCAGTCCACGGTGCTGTTGGGGGCCCGGCTCCCCCGAGTCCTGAGACCTGAAGGACATTAAGTGCTGACTCTTGTTCTGCTTTGTCTTCAGTCGCAGGGTGTCCTCGTCCTCCTCCACTGTTTGCTTGATTGTCCTCCGGCTGCTGTTTTATTTACGGCGTGTTTACGAGACGTCTTGTCCGTCATACGCCGAACGATTCCATCTGAAAAATCTCAGCATTTCCTCGGATTCACACGTGGAGAAAACATGACACAGAGCTGCTGAGAAATGGGCCCTGAATCCAAGCTGACATCAGGAAACCATCACCACGTCCTGCGCCCGTGCTCTCCGTCCGTCACCAGGACGAGCCTGATGGAATCGAGATGTCACAGTGCCGTAAGAGCGAGACGCTCGCAGGAGGAGCTCGACTCGCGTCTGCCAGTCTGTATTTGGGCTCTGAAGGATCACGGTGATGTTTGAAGGCTCTGTGAAGCAGTTGGACGTTTTTCTGTTGTTTGTGTTTCTTGTTGAAAAGAAAGTGGAAATGCATCAAGCGTTATCTCCTGACAGCAACTACTGCACTCACAAACTCTTCCTTTCATACGCCATTAACCCTTTAAAGGGTCAATCTAAAACCATAAGAAAGAAAAAATATATATAAATATATATATCTATCTATATATACACAGTACACACCTTCTCTTTTAGTGCGTTTTCTTTATTTTCATGATTATTTACATTGTAGATTCTCACTGAAGCATCAAAACTATGAATGAACACATGTGGAGTTTTATGTACTTAATAAAAAATGAGCTGAACCTCCACAGTCACCGGACCTGAACCCAATCCAGATGGTTTGGGGTGAGCTGGAGCACAGAGTGAAGAAGACAAAGGAGCAACAAGTGCTAATAAACACCTCTGGGAACTCCTTCCTTCCTTCAAGACTGTTGGAAAACTTTTCATTTCAGGTGGCCACCTCTTGAAGCTCATTGAGAGAATGATGCCAAGAGTGTGCAAAGCAGTAATCAGAGCAAAGGGGGCTATTTTAAAGAAACTAGAATATAAAACATGTTTTTTTTTAAGTGATTTCACATTTTTTATTAAGTACATAAAACTCCACATGTGTTCATTCATAGTTTTGATGATTCAGTGAGAATCTACAATGTAAATATCAGTCATGAAAATAAAGAAAACAAATGGAAAAAGAGAAGGTGTGTCCAAACTTTTGGCCTGTACTGTGTATTTTTTCATTAATAGCTGAGATGTGTTCCTTGTCTGGAGTTATATAAAAAAAATACCAGTCCTGCTTACATTTTTTATAAACATTTCCTAAGCCTAAAATAAAAAATGTTTTTTTATTGCGTTTTGTTTTGTTTCATTTCATTTTATTGCTGCTGTTATTTACGGACACATTATACAAATCAATCAGTCAATCAGTCAGTCGCTCAAACAGTAATCCCGCCCACCTGCTGACATTTGCGTCTCACCGCACGCAATCAAAGGCAAAACCCCTAAACCCATACATCACCCCCCCCCCCCCCAGCCACTTTCAAGTTTGAGCTGACTGAGGGTGCGTCCAGAAACCCCAAAAGTGTCTCCTTTTTCCTACCGATCCTCCTCCTCTCCTCCGTGACCCGGAAACTGATTTCGTGACGCCATCTTGCCGCCTGTCTGAATACCGTAGGAGACGAAAGAAGCCGCTTAAAATCCACCTGTAGGAGGCTTCCAACGGAGGATACATCAGTGTATCCTACTCCGGAAGACTTTTAAGGATTTTCCAATGACATCACTGCATCCACGCCCACAGAGCACGCGAAAATGGGGAAGGCAACGCCCAAATATACGTCATAAACACATTAATCAACTAGGTTTATTATCTAATTAAACAGCCAGTAAAGCAGTGATATAATTTATAGTTTAGATAAACTGTATGCTCAGTAAAACTATATTTATGACCCTATGTGTATCATGTTATACATATAAAAACATATATTATTTATAATATATATATTATTTTAATTAATTAATTTATTTACTTATTTATTTTAACTTAGGGACTGATGAGGAAACCGAACCCCTAATAAGGCTGAGGTCAGACAGGGCTGCCAGGGTCACTGGCCGGAGATGCGGCCAAAAATGCGGCTGGGAGTAAACAGGATTTTATTGGAATATCTGAATTTTTAGCTGTGTGTGATAGTAATGTTCTGAAACGTGCTGAAAGAGAGCGTTGTGATTGGCTCAGTTCAACGGTAGTCAACATCCTATCTAAAAGGGATCAGCTGTCCCATTTCCCCAATTACAGCTCCTTCCCTCCATTCCTCCTCCTCCTCTCCTCTCCTCGATTCCTCCACCTTTTTCCGGGGTAGGAGAGGAGGAGTAGGAAAGGAGGAGTAGGAGAGGAGGAGTAGCAAAAGTTTCTGGACGCAGCCAGAGGGTGGATTAGCTCAAATCAGGGGTGTTTAGTTACCCATTAAAGCACAAACAGAGCATTTCTTTCTTTCACGCTGTAAAAAACATTTTAATTTAAAAAAAAAAAACACTCGAACCAATGACAAGTCGTAATTTTTCGATTTATGACCTCCAAACTCGTAAGTAGGAATTTCCGAGGATGATTTGAAGGTTCCAGATAAAATAAATCTAACTACTGCAATATTCATCTATATATATTTATTTTTATATATTTTTTACCCCTTACCTTCTAAATTGATTAATTTATGATTATATTTGAGCGATCATGCTAATTTTCTGTTAGCCTGTAGTTCCGAGACCAAAGAGGCTAAAAAAAACTACAATTCCCAGGATGCAGCGGCAGACGCGTCGCGCGCTGCCGGCGTCCTGGTGACGCACGGCGCATGTCTCCGGGGTAACTGGGCTGGCTGGGCGCGCGCTGCTCCGCGGTGTGAGAGGCGGACCGGGTTCGGGATTCTGCGCTCGGGAGATTCGGACGGACCGGAGCGGCGGAGGCGCAGCATGCTCAACATGTGGCGAGTGCGCGAGCTGATGGATAAAGCGTGAGTAGCGCCGCGCGCTGCGGCTATGTGCGGGGCTCGTGACGTCACGCGCTCAGCTGATGCAGCCGCTGCTGGTGTTTTATATGATTATTATTTGTATTGTTATTGTGATTCTCCGCGGATTAAACCGGTAATAAACTGGATTAACCGGCGGGTCTGGTACCGGGCCCGGTTCCGTGTGGGCGGGTTTTGCGGTTTTATCCCCTTTTTTAATTATAAACCCGCTCTGATGCTAATGCTAATCTGTGCTAACTGGCTAATATAGCTAAGCTAAGCTAAACCACAGAGCTTATAGAGAGGAGACTGACCACTCTACAGTGTGCTCTGCTGTCTGTCTGAAACTCATAATAAATAATAATAATAATAATAAACTGTTAGGTTATTTATTGTCCATTAAAAAATAAAAAACAGATATAGGAATCAATTCGTTTATTTGGGAAAAAATAAAAAATAAAACAAGTAAAAATAAATAAATAAAATAAGAAACAGATGTAGGAATCTATTCATTTTCTTTGGGGGAAAAATAATTAATTAATTTAAAATAAAAATGAAAAACAAATATTGGAATCTATTGGTTTCTTTTGGGGGCAAAAAGAAATGTAAAAAAATTAAACACAAAAAAAAGAAATAAAAAACAAATATAGGAATCCATTTATTTCTGTGGGGAAAAATACATTTAAAAACAAACAAAAAAATAAGTAAATAAGAGCCCTGAGCGCTCTTGAGTAAGTCTAAAATGAATGGGTTTTTATATTTGTATATTTGAAATTGTTTTTTCTCATGAATAGTAAGCAATTCAACTTTAACCTTAAAACAACTTTTTCATTGAAATACATAGAGATTATGTTTAGTTAAATATGGAGAAATGGTAAAGTGTAAAATAGGCAAATTACTGTTTTATATAAAAGATTTGTTTGCAGGTTTCTGACAGAAACAAATATTCACACTGCAGCTTCTATATGTAAATATCTACAATCTCCATTATACAATTTTAAAAATCACAATAAAACAGTAATTCTACTGTATTCTATTAATCAAATTAATTAAATTAACCTCCCAGCACTAACTTACATGCTTTAATGATTTTATTAGCTTCATAGTCATATCAGTAAGAAAAAAAACATTACCTGAGATTTTATCTGAGATATATTCATGTATATAAATCTTCGTATGAAGCATTTGAGCGATCATAGTTTATATGTTTAATATTTATATATATTTATTGAAAAATCTTCTTATTTCGTCATACAAACCAATATCAGATGTTATTTAGAACCGCAGACATAATTTATAAAGCTTTTAAACTTTTAAACCAATCATTTTGCTTATATTAGCAGTAATGCTAGCGCCTATTTTGTCCAAAACTTGTTTATTGTAGAAAAATTAAATAAACAGGAAAGCTTTCTTCCCATTATTTAGTGAAATACTTTATTATACTTTGTAAAATTAAAATGAGTTCTGTATATTTAGTTAATTGCTGTTTGTAATTAGAGTTTTTAGCCGTTTAGCTCCATTCACCCCCATTTATTTAGGTCTCTCTCGCGGGCTCCCCCTAGCGGCGGGCATGTTTATAAAGTGGGCAGTCTCTGTGTAAAATAGCTGTGGCTAACGGTATCTGCTAGGCTAAGCTCTTTAAGCTAACAGCGCTGTAATATAACGGGCTAAGCTAAGCTAACACAGTTAAAGCTAATCTCTATCACTGCAGCTAATAAACACTAATATCCCAAACACACACCGTCTACAGTATTATACACACCTTTACTACAGTAGTGTTAAAATCCACGTTTAATAGACGTTACAGTTGAGCTGAATGTGAGAGGTGGGTTGTGGGTTAGGCCCGGGCTGTTGGGGGACTGATGGGGTTATTATGATAAGGGTTATAATGGGGGCTTAATAACAGATAACGTTGAATAAACGTTAACAATAAACCTTTTGGATCTTTTAAGGTTGTTGATGAAAAAACAACCTTTAAACATCATTTACTTCACCTAATAGGTATCAGTTAGTGTTTAGTGTAGAAATTCTGACATTTAATCAACGTTTATTTAAAGGTTTTAAAGGTCTATGATAAATATGTAATGTTAAATGAGAACAGTGGGAATTTTCCTCTGTAAATGATATACACTAATATCCCAAACCCGCACTGTGTACATTATTATAAACACTGTTACTACAGTAATGATAGAATCAACGTTTAATAGACGTTACAGTTGAGCTGAATGTAAGAGGTTGGTTCAGGGCTAGACCCGGGCTGTTCAGAACCGCTGTTTTATTGGTTATATTAGCAAATAATAATAATAATAATAATAATAATAATAATAATAATTTAACTTCACCATATAGGTATCAGTTGAAATTCTGACATTGAATCAACGTTCATTTAAAGGTTTTGGATGTTTGGAGTTCTAAATCCACACTTACAAATACATATAAAATCATAACGTTGAATCAATGATGTGTCAATGTGCGTAAAATCAATTCTGACTTCATCAACGTGAGATCAACTTTGTATCAATGCATTAACAATGCATTACCCTTTTGGGTAATGTTTAATAGACGTTGAGCTGAATGTGAGCGGTGGGTTCTGGGTTAGGCCCGGGCTGTTCAGAACAGCTGATATAATCAGATGGGGTTATTATGATGATTATAAATGGAGGCTTAATAGCAGATAACATTGAATAAACGTTAATAATAAACCTTTTGGATCTTTTAAGGTTGATGATGGAATAACAACCTTTAAACAACATTTACTTCATTTAACTTCACCTTATAGGGTTCAGTTAGTGTTTATTGTTAAAATTCTTGCATTGAATCAGCGTTTATTTAAAGGTTTTGTGGTTAAATGGTTGGAGCTCTGAATCTTTACTCACAAAACTTATAAAACCATAACGTTGAATCAACGTAAAATTGATGTGCACAAATAAATAAATTCTCATGCTGTAGATTAACACTATTTCAGTTCATTAGAGATGGAATAATTAATGTTTATTCTACGTCTTTTGCTATCTAGGTAACATTTATTAGACGTTACATTTGAGTTGAATTTGAGAGGTTGGTTCTGGGTTAGGCCCGGTCTGTTCAGAACCGCTGTTATGGACTGATGGGGTTATTATGATAATGATTATAATGGGGGCTTATTAGCAGATAACGTTGAATAAACGTTAATAATAAACGATGTGGATTTTTTAAGGTTAATGATGGAAAAACAATCTTTAAACAACATTTACCTAATATAATAGATATCAGTTGGTGTTATTGTTGAAAATCTGACATTGAATCAACGTTTATTTAAAGGTTTTGAATAGTTGGAGCTCTGAATCTTTACTCACAATACATATAAAACCATAACGTTGATCCAATGTTGTATCAGCATATTTAAAATCACACGTGACATCTGAGATCAATGTTGTTTCAGTGCATTAGTGATGAAAAATTCAATGTTAATGTTAATTCAATGTCTTTTGCTATCTGGTTAACATTTTAATAGACGTTCAATAGACGGTTCGAGGTTATGAGGAGTTTGTGCCCAATATAACCTAAACACCTTAGCTAATGATCATGGATTACACAGATCCCTTTTAGACATTAAACAACGCTACAACTAATATCAGTATAAAACTATCTATCTAACTAGCTAACCTAGCTAACGGAGCTACATTGCAATATGTTCTACATTGCCTACGTCTCTCTAATTTACACAGATACATCAGCTCACAGATGCAACCTTGTGCTGATCCACATCACCCTAGGAGTGATGAGGGAAAAGAGAAGAGCGTCATCTACTGTACTGTACCCACCCAGAGAGAGCAAGAACTACTGTGCTCTCTCAGGGCTCTGGCAGCTGATGGCAAGCTGCATGACCGGAATTCGAACCAGTGATCTCCCGACCAGAGTGGCAGCACTTTAGACCGCTGGACCACTAGTTATTCATTTTTATTTAGTTCTCATTTTGTTTTTATCATGAAAAAAAGATCAACGAATACATTTTCTGTCATAGTTTTTCTTAACAAAATTAGCACTGGTGAGAAAATCAGATTTGGGCCATATTTACCTGCAGTGTGAACATCAGTAGCCTTAGGCTACGTTCATATTACCACACAATAGGTTTCTTTTAAATTACATATTTTAATTTTTATTAAATATAAAAAAAGTTAAAAAAAAGTTATTAAATTTGTTAAATATTAAATACTGGCATCTAGACAATTTTTTTTTTGCACTGGTCACGCAGGAGACCAGTTTTATTTTGACAGGTAGCTTAGTGGATTTGCTGCAATAGCTAACGGCTAAATGGCGACGCTAACTGTATTTCCGGGCTTAATTAATCACTGTTTTGTGTTTTTTAATAACAGATTGATTCTTAGTGCTGGTTAGAGTGAGGAGGATCTGTGGTTTGATATTTGATGTGGATTATGGCTTTAGTTTACTTTAGTTAGTTACTGCAGTTATATTCACAATGCAGGAATGCAGCTGTGGGCTCAATGCTAGCTAGGCTAACAGACTGCAGATATTAATGGAGATGCTAACGGCTAACTGGAGATGCTAACTGTATTTCTGAATTAAATTAATCTCTGTTTTTAATAACAGGTGGGTGTTTGTGCTGGTTAGTGTTTGTAGATCCTGTGGTTTTATAGGATATGTGGATTATGACTATAGTTTACTCCAGTCGGTAGTTAACTTTATACCTTTACAACACCAGAATGCAGCTGCTGTAGGTGCTAATGCTAATGCTAACTAGGCTAACAGACTGCTGGTGTTAATCTGTTCACCCCTCGGACGCTGAATTTACAAATGTTACGTGTTATTAATATTACAAAGTGAAAAATCTCCAGATAATCAAAGTTTTTTCTGTAGATAAACAGCTAAAGTTACTCAGTCAGCCGCAGACTGAAGCTGCTGGGGGTTCAGGGTAAACTGTGGAACTGGAATCCGGATCAGGGATGAGTTTAGTGTTTAACGTTATGGTGGGTTTATTGTGCAGCTCAAGCTGTGGACTGGAATATGGATCGGTAAGTGGATCGGCTGCGCTCACCTGATATCTGATATGTTAAATTGCGTATCGGATCAGTTCCATCTCTACATTTAAATCAAGACAAAGAATATGTAGTTACTGTAATATTCATCTATGTGTTGGTCATCGGGTGGGGGGCGAGGGGGGGGGGTGTTACAGAAGGGGTACCCACTAGGGGTGGGCAATATTATATCGTATACAATACATCGTGACACAGAAATATCATGATATTAAAAATCCATATTGTGATAATAGGGCTGTTCTGTCTTAAAAGTAGTCTATTATTTACTGTGAAGCTTTAGGTGTATTTATTGTATAATTGTTTTAGTTTGCAGTTTATATGCATGCACTAAATATTCTGCAATATTATTTGCTGCATTATATTATTTTATGCTATATTATTTATATAGCCACATTATGATTATACTGTTATACTATTAAACTATATTCCTGAAATGAATTAATTATTTTAGTTTTCCTATATCACCAAGTATATCGTTATCGCAAAAATACCCTGAAATATCGTGATATTATTTTAGAGCCATATCGCCCACCCCTAGTACCCACTATATTAACTGCACAGCGCTGGTTTTTTTGTTGTTGGTGAAGAATATGTGATATGACGATAAATATTGTGGGGACGATAAAAAAAGTGTCTATCGTGCTTCTTACCTTCTATCGTCTCTATCGTTTCTACAGTAATTTCATCAATTATTCATGCAAATATATAAAGTAGGCTACGATGAAATGTATTGGCGTGATCACTTTGCATAAACTCAATTTATAAAAGAGATAATAAAGTAAACTTCACAAAAAAAAAGCTTCATAATGTGGTTTTGCAACGTGACGCTGCTTTACGTTATTTGAGGGTCACGCAGGGACATGCCGGATTGAGACGTGCTTTATGTTATTAAACTCATGAGAGCTGAACAATGGAGACGCATTGTTCTTTTAAATATGAGCTACTGCATCTACCTCCTCTGTTTTCATTTGATATATTCACATATATATTGCTGCACTAAAAGGTAGGAATTCTCATTTGTGAAAGTTGGGTTTATTGTCACTTTGAAATAAAGTTGGAAAAAAGTAAGTAATGATATTATTTTGTCATATTTTTCGAAGAATAATTGAAAACATACTTAAATGTGGTATATCATGATATATATCGTTATCGTGATATAAGAAGAATCCATATCGTAATATATGATTTTTCCCATATCGCCCAGCACTAATACACACAGATACAGATCACTTACATTTGTGAAAGTGAACTGACAAGATTTAAAAATCTGATCTGAGCTAGAAGTGTGCCATATCATATCGTACTAATAATATCGCTTAAACTTTGTAATATTGTGAACGATATTATACCCTGAAATATAGAGCCATATCACCCACTTCTAATTATCCCATCAGGGTACTACTTTTATACTGTTTTTATCAAAAGATAAACTCACAATGTTCTCATTATTTCCCATTATATATCTATTAGATAGAGATTATATCTGTCCATTATCATTTATTTTACTTTAATCCTGGATATATGGAGATATTCAGAGTGCATTATTAGTATTGTGATATTCTCGTATTCTGATATTCTTATAAAATCTCTGTTAGCCATAACATATTGCATGAAATAATAATAAAATTCAAAATAATTTTTCTAATTCAGTGTTTTGTCATATCGCCAAAAGTATCGTTATCGTGAAAATACCATGAAATATTGTGATATTATTTTAGAGCCATATCGCCCACCCCTAATCTGAGCAAAAAATTTAAAAATTGTAATTAGATTTTCCATTCTCCATCCTCATCATCAGACTGATCGCTATCCCTCACTATCCTCACTGTCCTCATCTTCATCTCAGGAGTGAGGAGGAGCATCCTGTGTGCCCGTGTCTCCTCCGTATGAAGTAGAAGAAGAGTAAAAAGAAGAAGAAGAAGTAGAAGAAGAGTAAGAAGTTGCAGGTAGTCTGTTTATAGCGTGCGGTGCTGGAGCCGGCGAGCTGCAGCCGCTCTCTCAGAGCTTTTAAGTTCTGCAGATGGAGTTCTTTGTAGGCCTCTGGTCTAGAGTGAATAGTAAAGCAGGCCTACCCGCCACTGCCAGCAGAAAGAAAGAGAAACACAGCAGAGAGAGGAGGAGAGGAGGAGAGCGAGGCTCAGCACTCAGCATGCCCGCGGTACAAAGAGGCGGAGGATGTGACGGCGGGCGCGATGGCCCGACACCTGTCTGTGTCCCCTCTCTCTCTTTACAGGAAAGAAAGCTGGCGCTCGTCCTTTTGTCTCTCCTGCACATTGAATATTCTAGCAGCGGGCGCAGCAGTGTGTGTGCGGTGGTACGCGGCGTGCAGTGTGTGTGTGTGTGGAAAGTGTTTCAGTGCGGCTGCTGTTCGGGCCGCACGCTTTTATAAACCGCCATCATTCATTATTCAGTCGCCTGAGATTTCCCTTGTAATCTGGTTCTGCGTCTGCCTCCCCTCGCTCTGCTGTTTTACTGTAAAACTTCACTGTTATGGTAATCCAGCGCCGCCACCGAATACCCCCAGCCAACACTCCACAAAGCTCTGTTTGTGTTCAGGCCGAGTCCAGCGCTCTTAACCATCTGATCTCTACTGCAGCAGCAACGCCCCCAAATCTGGGAAATCTGGTAGACTTGGGTTTTAGTTTTTCGTCTGGAAACGTCTAGTAGTTTAAGAAAATCAGTTGTTGTGTTGGGTAAACTCTTAATGGGTAACTGCTAACTAAAACAACAAATAAAGCCAACGACCGAACACAGAATATCAAGCATTAGGGTTGTGTATTGGCAAAAACTTTGACGATACAATTGGTCAATTTCGATACAGGGTTTACAATACAGTTTGTGCTCTAAGAATCACATTACTGGACTGAGTGATGGACTCTTTCGAGAGGGGTCTCCTGTTAGTGATCTGATTATACGCACTGTACTGCTCTGCTGTTTTATTGTAAAACATCACTGTTATGGTAAGCTGCCGTCGCTAAATACCCGCAGCCAACACTCCACAAAGCGTCCAGCGCTCTTAACCATCTGAGGGATATTTTGTAGACTTGGATTTTAGATTTTCATCTGAAAACTTCCAGTAGTTAAAAAAACACTTGTTGTGTTGACTAAACTCTTAATAGGTAATGGATGTAAAACTAGGGATGCACCCAAATAAAAATGTTGGGTCGAAACTGAAACCAAACAAATTAAACATCGAGTCCAGACAAATACTGAATGCGGAAGATCAATCATTTGGTCTATGTATTGGCTAAAACATTGACGATACAAGCCGTATCCCGATACTCATAGCACAGGACTGAGTGATGGACTTGAGAGGGGTATCCTGTTAGTGATACTCACTGTACCGCTCTGCTATTTGAATGTAAAACCTGACCGTCATGGTAATCCACCGCCACCAAATATCCCCTGCCAAGACACCACAAATCTAGGGATGCACTCAAATAAAAATGTTGGGTCCAAACTGAAACCGAACAAATGAAACCAAAACCAATTAAATCAAATCCAGCCGAAGACCGAATGCAGAATATCAAGCATTTGAGTTAAGTATTGCCAAAAACTTTGTGATACAATATGTATTTCGATACAGGGGTTACGATTTAGTTTGTGCTCTAAGACTCACTGTTCTGGACTGAGTGATGGACCTTTGTGGGATATCCTGTTAGTGATACTCACTGTACTGTAAAACCTCACTTTTATGGTAATCCACCGCCACCGAATACCCCCAGCCAACACTCCACAAAGCTCTGTTTGTGTTCAGGCCGAGTCCAGCGCTCTTAACCATCTGATCTCTACTGCAGCAGCAACGCCCCCATCTCTTGGAAATCTGGTAAACTTGGATTTTAGGTTTTTATTTAGAAACTTATAATAGTTTAAGAAAAACATTTGTTGTGTTGGGTAAACTCTTAATGGGTAACTGCTAAATAAAACAAACAAATTCAGCCAAAGACTGAATACAGAAGATCAGTCATTAGGGCTGTGCAAAAACATTGACGATACAATACGTATTTTGATACAGGGTACACACTCACTGTACTGGGCTGAGTGATGCAGTCTTTTGAGAGGGGTATCTGGTTAGTGTTCTGATGATACTCACTGTACTGGGCTGAGTGATGCAGTCTTTTGAGAGGGGTATCTGGTTAGTGTTCTGATGATACTCACTGTACTGAGCTGAGTGATGCAGTCTTTTAAGAGGGGTATCCAGTTTGTGTTCTGATGCTCACTGTACTGGACTGAGTGATGCACTCTTTTGAGAGGGGTATCCAGTTAGTGTTCTGATGATACTCACTGTTCTGGACTGAGTGATGCACTCTTTTGAGAGGGGTATCCAGTTAGTGTTCTGATGATACTCACTGTACTGGACTAAGTGATGTACTCTCTGTCAGTTCTGTCCGAACATCATTAAGAAACTACATCTATGCACATGTACTTTGCAAAGATCTCAGTTTCCAGTACTTGATGTTCAGTAAAACATCGGCGGTGTGTTTTGGATCTGTGGTTCTCCGGCCCTGAACCGCACTGACCTGCTCTGTGGGAGTTTTCGGTGGTGTAGATGGTAGTGAAATGAAGTGGTGTGATTATTTACAGTTTAGTGTTTCAGGACAGAACTTTATGGACTGTGCAGAAGTTTATATTTCGTTATATCAGTAAATACATTCGCTCTGTCTGTTGGATTATGCTTTCAGACTGTGTGTGTGGAGCTTCGGCCTCCAGCTGATTTACTCTGCAATTTTGTGGTTTTGTGTTTGAGAGTGTTTACATATCAGATTTACTCTTCCCTGAATATATCCTTGGGAAAGTCATCCCTGTATATTTCAGGAATATACATGGCCACTTTCTTTATGTACTGTGTGTAGACACTCAGGATGCATCAGGACCAATATTTTCAATCCGCAAAGGCGTACATGTAATTGTGTACTCACCAATACCTACTTAGAATTGCTTATTTTAAGTTTATCTGTGAGTCATTATATATATATATATATATATATATATATATATATATATATATATATATATATATATATATATATATATATATATATATATATAATTTTTTTTTTTTTTTTTTTTTTTTTTTTTTTTTTTTTTTTTGAATGAAATTAACCCTTTCAGACCTGAATTATTTGGTGGAATAACCCTGTTTTTATCACATTTTTCCATGCATCTTGGCACCATGTTCACCTCCACCAGTCGTACACACTGCTTTTGGATAACTTTATGCTGCTTTACTCCTGGTGCAAAAATTCAAGCAGTTCAGTTTGGTTTGATGGCTTGTGTTCATCCATTTTGCTATGTTTTTTTATAGTGTGGTGGGCGGGGCTAAGCTACTGTTTCATTGGCTGGTACACTTTTTCATTGGGTGGTTCATGGTCTATTTTGTTGGACAACAGGCCTCAATTACTGTTATGTGCAACAATGAAATAGTAAACATGAAAAAAAAGGTTATCTATTGTAATGTACACAGGGTCTAAAAGGGTTAAGGGTTAATTTATACTCCATGGATATTTTACATTAGAGGCATGAACTTAAGGCGAACTTAAGATTATATCAGGGGTCGGCAATTAAGTTTGGCCGACTGCCAGATATTTTCCAAGCCATTACATGGCCACAAAAAAAAAAAACTGTTTTGTAAAATGAAGTGTAATGGGATGGAGTGTTACAGACTAGTAGCTCTCCAGCCCAGAGGGTTGTTGAACCCAATTGCAGAACAGTTGATCTCAAAGCAGGTAAACCCAAAAAGAAGAAATAAAAAATAAAAAGCACAAAAAACGCTCCTTACGCGGGATCCAACCCATGTGGACAGGGTCGCGCTCCAATACACTACAGCTGCCCCGGCTAGTGAAAAAACGCCCTTATAGAGAGATATAGATAGAGAAAAAAACGCCCTTATAGAGAGAGAGAGAGAGAGAGAGAGAGAGAAAACGAGAAACTACAAACTAAAGAAACTAAAGTCACGCCAAGTGCGACAGAGAGAGAGAGAGAGCGAGAGAGAGAGAGACAGGGGGGGAATGTAAACAAAAGCTCTCCAAAGAAGCATTTTATTTATAACGTTTATTATTGGTTAAACACTCTCCCGGGTTTCATGCTTGTGGGCTGCATATTGCCGATCCTTGGATTACATATTTTTCCACTAAACGGCAGCACTTTCCACATTTAAACGACAATGTTTCGGATATTTGAACAGCATTTAATTCCCATATTCAGCTGTTTCTATCATTTAAAAGTGATGGAGAAAATTAGGATCGGGAGTCGAACCCACAGCAACCAGAAATAAAGAGCATGGCAAAATAAATTTCGACTAATCGTAAAAATAATCTTTTTCCGATTTATCAGATTTATCGACTACCGAAATGATCATTAGTTGCAGCTCTGCTGCGAAGGCGGGAACGTGTGGGCAGGAACACGAGGCTCGGCGGACCAATCACAGCTGTGACTGTCTGTGTGGCTCAGTGCGTAGTTACATTTCCAGGGAGGTGCGACACGTAGGCTTTATATAGGCTTTAAATAGGCCTTTACTCTGCACCCATTATTAATTTCATGTTTTCAGCTCCACTGGTTATTATATATAAGCACTGTGTAATTGATATATAATTATATATAAGCACTGTGCAATTGATATATAATTATATATAAGCACTGTGCAATTGTATAATATAATAATTACAGACAGGATCAGACCTGTAAAGCAGGAGGATCAGAACTTCCTGTAGCAGTAGATCCACCTGCTGTAGAGATCTTCTCGCTCTGGCTCTGACGGTCGTCCTCCAGCGTGGGGTGGGGTAATAATGTCTTCCAGACGTCCTGATTTCCTCCCCCGGTTTACCCTGTTTACCCGCGGGACGCTGAGTGAGAGCAGGAGGAATTCGTGTTCTGGATCTAAATGACATTAGTGATGATTAGTGAAAAGTGCTCACAGCTGCTGAGAGCATTCTTCAGAGCTCATCTCAGCTGCAGGGTGGTGTCACAGCTGAGACTGATCACTTATTTTCCTGCTATTTCCAACATATATATAACTATCTGTGGGTCCCTTATGAGGACTTGTGTTATAGGGGTGGGCGATATGAGCCTAAAATAATATCACAATATTTTATGGTATTTTATGGTATTTTCACGATAACAATACTTATGGCGATATGACAAAACACTAAACTAAAAAATATATATATTTCAAAAGTACACGACTGCAACAACATGAAAATTACATTTTTATTATTGCATATGATCTATGATATGATGTGGTACACCCCTAATAACTAAAAAATACAAGAATTTTTAAAATCAGATTTACAGTAACAGAAGTCAATAATCCAGAATATCATAATACTAATACTAATAATTATAATGCACTCCAATATATATATATATATATATATATATATATATATATATATATATATATCTCCATATATCCAGGATTAAAGTAAAATAAATGATACTGGACAGATATAATCTCTTAGTCTCTAGTAGATATTTAATGGGAAATGAGAACAATGTGAATTTTTCTTTTGATAAAAACAGTAAAATAAAAGTAGAACCCTGATGAGATAATTAGGGGTGGGTGATATGGCTCCATATTTCAGGGTATAATTGTATTGTTCACCAGGTTTAAAAATGTTGGCGATATATTGCGTACAATACAATATAATATGGCACAGACCTACACATATATTATTTCTGTACCTTAACACAGGGGTGTCTAAAGTCCCACATATAGTTGTTGTCAGTTGACCCGTAGCATCGGTTTTGGGTAGGTTTGGACGATATGGACCTAAAATAATATCACAATATTTCAGGGCACTTTAACGATAACAATATTCTCAGTAATATAACAAAACATAGAATTTTGTCTTATTTTTATTTAAAATTAAATTATTTATCAATAGCGCTTAGCGCTGCAGTTAGCGGCTAATGCTAATGCTGCTCCAGTCTCGGTGCTGGAGAAACTTCACTGAAACTCCTGTATAACTCTGTACTTCAGTGGAGTGGCTTTTGGATCTTTTTAGTTAATTTAAACATTTCTCATTTTCTGTAAATAAATGCTCTAAATGACAATATTTTTATTTGGAATTTGGAAGAAATGTCGTCAGTTGTTTAATAAAATAAAATTACACCGTTAATATTATCTTTTACTTAAACATATACCTATAAAAAGTTGTCTCAATTTCAAGAGTAAAGTGCAGGTTATTTCTGAGGTAGGTTTATTTCAAGAGTCTGGTAGCAGTGGGAGTGACATATGAGAAAAATCATATCACGATATGGAAATTTTTTATATCACGATACCGATATACATCGTAATATACCACATTTAAGCATGTTTTCATTTATTCTTTGAAAAATATGAAAAATAATATCATTGCTTACTTTTTTAAACTTTATTTCAAAGTGACATGAATCCAAACTTTCACAAATGAGAATTCCTACCTTTTAGTGCAGCAATATACAGTGCCCTCCATAATTATTGGCACCCCTGGTTAAGATGTGTTCTTTAGCTTCTCATAAATTGAGTTTTGTTCAAAATAATATAGGACCACGATGGGAAAAAAAAGTAAAGTCCAACCTTTAACTCAAGTAAATTTTAAGGGGGGAAATAAAATCCCTGACTAAGAAATAATTATTCTTCATAAAATCACCTGTTCCACAATTATTGGCACCCCTAACAATTCTTAGGAAATAAATTTAATAAAAGTATTTCTGTCACTTCTACAGTAGTTTACGAAGTTGATCAGAGTATGTAGGAACATTTAATTAGTAATTCACAACTTCCTGTTTCCCTGGGGTATAAATATGACGTGACACAGAGGCCATTTATCTTCAACATGGGAAAGACAAAGGAACATACCATTCAAGTGAGGCAGATGTGTGTTGATCTTCACAAGTCAGGCAATGGCTACAAGAAAATCGCTACTCGCCTACACCTGTCCATATCTACTGTCAGAGGAATTATTAAGAAGTTTAAAACAACTGGAACAGTGGTAAACAAGCCTGGACGAGGACGCAAGTTTATTTTGCCACCACGCACAGTGAGGAGGATGATAAGAGAAATAAAAAGTTCTCCAAAGCTCACTGTTACAGAATTGCAACAAATGGTAGCTTCTTGGGGTCACAAAGTCTCCAAAACAACCATCAGGCGCTATCTACATGCCAACAAGCTGTTTGGGAGGCATGCACGGAAGAAACCATTTCTCACTCACAATCATAAACGCAAACGTTTGGAGTTTGCTAAGCGGTACTGGGACTTCAACTGGGACCGTGTGCTTTGGTCAGATGAAACAAAGATAGAGCTTTTTGGCAACAAATGCTCTAAGTGGGTCTGGCGTAACACAAGAGCTGAGTATGCAGAAAAGCACCTCATGCCCACTGTGAAATACGGCGGGGGATCAGTGATGCTGTGGGCCTGTTTCTCTTCTAAAGGCCCTGGGAACCTTGTTAGGGTGCATGGCATCATGAATGCTCTAAAATACCAGGACATTTTAAAACAAAATCTGGTGGCTTCTGCCCGAAAGCTGAAGATGGGTCGTCACTGGGTCTTTCAGCAAGATAATGACCCTAAACATGTGGCCAAATCTACACAGAAATGGTTCACCGCACACAGAATCAAGCTCCTCCCATGGCCATCTCAGTCCCCAGACCTCAACCCCATTGAAAACCTGTGGGGTGAGCTGAAGAGGAGAGTGCAGAGGAGAGGACCCAGGTCGTTGGATGATTTAGAGAGAATGTGCAAAGAGGAATGGTCAAAGATCCCTCTTTCTGTATTCTCCCATCTTGTGAAACATTACAGGAGAAGATTAGGTGCTGTTTTGTTGGCAAAAGGGGGTTGTACAAAGTATTAACATCAGGGGTGCTAATAATTGTGGCACACATGATTTGATGTTAAATAATTATTTCTTAATGTGGGATTTTTTCCTACTGAATAAATTCACTTGAGTTAAAGGTTGTATTTTACTCTTTTTTTCCATCGTGGTCCTATATTATTTTGAACAAAACTCAATTTATGAGAAGCTAAAGAACACATCTTAACCAGGGGTGCCAATAATTATGGAGGGCACTGTATATGTGAATATATCAAATGAAAACAGATGAGGAAGATGCAGTAGCTCATTTATTTTTTAAAAAGAACAATACGTCTCCATTGTTCAGCTCTCATGAGTTTAATAATGTAAAGCACGTCTCAAACCGGCGTATCCCTGCGTGACCCTCAAATAACGTAAAGCAGCGTCACGTCGCAAAAACACATTATGAAGCTTTATGAAGATTACTTTATTATCACTTATATAAATCCTCCATTGAGCTCCACTGGCTACCAGTTGATGCATCAAATTCAAAGCTCTTACAATCGCCTACAAGGTGATACAGAACAGGCTCCTTCCTACCTGCACTCGCTCCTGAAGACTTACGCTACCTCCCGGCCGCTGCGCTCCTCCAATGAACGTCGCCTCGCTTTACCAAACAAACATTCACACAAAGCAATCCAGACTGTTCTCATACAGAGTTCCCCAATGGTGGAACAAACTACCTTCCACTACCAGATCAGGAGAATCTCTCGCTATCTTTAATAAACTCCTGAAGACAGAGCTCTTCAAAGAGCACTTACTCTCCTAACACCTCTAACTAACTACCTTCTACTACCAGATCAGGAGAATCTCTCACTATCTTTAATAAACTCCTGAAGACTGAGCTCTTCAAAGAGCACTTACTCTCCTAACACCTCTAAAACACTAACTACCTTCTACTACCAGATCAGGAGAATCTCTCACTATCTTTAATAAACTCCTGAAGACAGAGCTCTTCAAAGAGCACTTACTCTCCTAACACCTCTAACTAACTACCTTCTACTACCAGATCAGGAGAATCTCTCACTATCTTTAATAAACTCCTGAAGACAGAGCTCTTCAAAGAGCACTTACTCTCCTAACACCTCTAACTAACTACCTTCCACTACCAGATCAGGAGAATCTCTCACTATCTTTAATAAACTCCTGAAGACAGAGCTCTTCAAAGAGCTCTTACTCTCCTAACACCTCTAACTTACTACCTTCTACTACCAGATCAGGAGAATCTCTCACTATCTTTAATAAACTCCTGAAGACAGAGCTCTTCAAAGAGCACTTACTCTCCTAACACCTCTAACACACTAACTACTTCTAACCTCATTTCCTTCTTCCCCTCCTTCACTCCTCTATCCCATTATTTCCCTTTGACCTCCTTTTATCCCTATCCAAAGATGTTTTACCTTTAAACTTATTTTACATTGTACTTGACTATTGTAAGTCACTTTGGACAAAAGCGTCTGCCAAATGTAATGTAATGTAATGTAATGTAATGTAATGTAATGTAATAAACCCAGTTTATGCAAAGTGACCACACCAATACATTTCATCATAGCCTACTTTATATAATTGCATGAATAATTGATTATTATGAAAGGTAAGTAGCACGATAGACACTTCTTTATCGTCCCCACGATATTTATCGCCGTATCACACAGCACTACACCAAAGTGAATTTTAAAACATTTATTTGTCTTCTTTAGTTAGATTTTTAGTAGGGGGCAAAAAATAGATAAAAATCGATTTTTTTTTTTTTTTAAAAGCCCATTTCGAACATCTCTAACGTCAGGCTGCAGCGTTACGGTTCGCTGTAGATTCTTGTTAAAAGCGTAAATTGGTCTTGAGTGCAGATCATCACTCCCACACCTACCCTGTGGTCTTCTCCTGTTCTAAAACCTCTTCCCAGCTGTTTCCTGTCGTTTAGTTTCTGATTGGCAGGCTGAGCCTGGGAAACACCACATCCGCCGTATGATTGCTCGGTTCGAGTTAGAGAATCATCTGAACCTGATTAAACTCTGGCAGATCGTCCCCTCCTCTCAATTCCAGAGTTATGAGGCGGGTTGAGGACGACCTGTTCGGGTCCTACCACCCCCCTATACCCCCCTCACCCTTCACAGATCAGCTCTCGCGCCAAGAGCAAGGTTCATGCCTGTAATTCTGAGCCTGATTGTGGTGATTTTGTGTGTTTATTGAGTTAAGATGCTGAAGTTCATGTGTTTTTTCCCCATTTCGTCTTTTTTCAGTACCAACGTAGTGATGAACTACTCTGAGATCGAGTCCAAGGTTCGAGAAGCCACCAATGACGACCCGTGGGGCCCGTCGGGTCAGCTCATGGGCGAGATCGCCAAGTAAGTGCCGTGTTTTTTCCTGGCAACACATTCCACACATCTCTCAGACGTTCACTGACGCGAGAGCTTCACCGCAGAGGCGTCATCTCCGCCGTCTGATTCGTAGATTCACAATAAATCATTCCTTTCTTCTTGTGTGGTACAAATTCACTCGTCACTGTGTTTATAACTGTTCATTATGCCACAAACCAACAAATCACAATACATTTACCTCAGCATTTCAATTCTAATCCTACATTTACCTCAGCATTTCAATTCTAATCCTACATTTACCTCAGCATTTATATTCTAATCACGCATTTACCTTAGCTGTTTTGTTCTTATCATACATTTACCTCAGCGGTGCTATTCTAATCACACATTTACCTAAGCAGTGCTAATCTAATCCCAGATTTACCTCAGCATTTATATTTTAATCACACATTTACCTTAGCATTTCTATTCTGATTATACATTTACCTCAGCAGTGCTATTCTAAACATACATTTACCTTAGCATACTCTATTTTAACCATGCATTTACCTCAGCATTACAAATCTAATCATACATTTACCTCGGCAGTGTTATTCTAATCATACATTTACCTCAGCAGTGTTATTCTAATCATACATTTACCTCAGCAGTGCTGTTTTAATCATACATTTACCTTAGCATTTCAAATCTAATCATACATTTACCTCAGCAGTGTTATTCTAATCATACATTTACCTCAGCAGTGCTGTTTTAATCATACATTTATCTCAACATTTCTAATCACACATTTACCTCAGCATTTATATTCTTATCACAAATTTACCTCAGCAGTGCTATTCTAAACATACATTTACCTTAGCATTCTCTATTTTAATCATGCATTTAACTCAGCACTACAAATCTAATCATACATTTACCTCAGCAGTGTTGTTCTAATCATACAATTACCTCAGCAGTGTTATTCTAATTATACATTTACCTCAGCTTTTTTATTTGAATCATAAATTTACCTGAGCATTTCTATTCTAATCATATATTTACCTTATTAACCTGAGTAGTGTGATTTAAACTATTCATTTACCTCAGCAGTGCTATTCTAATCACACATTTACCTCAGCATTTTAACAGTACAGTTATTTTATTATTTTATTTCTCGTGTTGTACAGATCCACGTTTATGTACGAGCAGTTCCCTGAGGTGATGAACATGCTGTGGACTAGAATGCTGAAAGACAATAAAAAGAACTGGAGAAGAGTTTATAAGGTACACTGTTCTACACTTTCTCACTCGTCTCAGAAATAGAGTAATTTGTTGTATCCAGTATATTTGGAGTTATATTTATGTATATATTTCGTTTCTGCTGTACTGTGGTCAGGCCTTACTACTACTAGCGTACCTCATCAGGAACGGGTCGGAGCGAGTGGTGACGAGCGCCAGGGAGCACATCTACGACCTGCGCTCGCTGGAGAATTACCACTTTGTAGGTGAGTTAAGATTGAGATTGAACTGGTCAACCAGCTTTTGGTAATTATTTTTGATAATTTCAACATTTCAACCAGTTATTAAATTATTTAAAATGATAGGAACTTGATAAGGAACGTTACAGAGGAGGTATGCGGAAAGTTTTGCGATTCCCAGCCAAAAACAACATTTACAAGTTCAATGTTGGGAATTCAGTAGGAAATTGATTAAAAAATGTAATCCGATTAATCACGGCAGTATTCTGCGATTAACTGCGATTAAACGCACCTGTTCCTCTTAAGATGCAAGTTTTTATAGCAGATATTTAAATGAAAATAAAAGAAAGATCTCAAAAAAATAGAATATCATTGAAAAGTTACTTTATTT
This sequence comes from Astyanax mexicanus, assembly GCF_023375975.1. NCBI lineage: Eukaryota > Metazoa > Chordata > Actinopteri > Characiformes > Acestrorhamphidae > Astyanax > Astyanax mexicanus. The sequence goes on along the minus strand of NC_064424.1, from coordinate 477,530 downwards.
TAGTAATTCAGTTCAAAATGTGAAACTCATATATTTTATATAGATGTATTAAACACAGAGTGATATATTTTAAGCATTTATTTCTTTTATTGTTGATTATTATGAAGCTTACAGCCAATGAAAACTCAGCGTCTCGGAAAATCCTGCTGGAAAATGAAATCTGCATCTCTATAAAAGTTGTTATCAGGAGAGGGAAGCTGTAAGATAAGTTCTGTAAGATTTTGTGGGAAAACAAAACTGCACTGACTTTAGACTTGATAATAAAACACAGTGGATCAACACCAGCAGATGACAGACATGACTCTCCACACCATCACTGATTGGTGGAAACTTCACACTAGACCTCGAGCAGTTTGGACTGTGTGTCTCTCCACTCTTCCTCCAGACTCTGCTCCCTTGATTTCCTTTAAATGAAATGTAAAATTTACTGATGATCAGTGATGGTTTGGAGAGTCATGTCTGTCATCTGCTGGTGTTGATCCACTGTGTTTTATTATCAAGTCTAAAGTCAGTGCAGTTTTGTTTTCCCACAAAATCTTACAGCACTTCATATCTTACAGCTTCCCTCTGCTGATAACAACTTTTATAGAGATGCAGATTTCATTTTTCAGCAGGACTCTCCAGACTCTGCTGTCTTGGTTTACAAATTAAATGTAAAATTTAGAGTCACTGATGGTTTGGTTTGGGTTAGGGTTAGAACAAGTGCAATTAATCGTAGTTAATCACGGATTATTGTTTATTGTTGTGATTAATCAGATTAACTCAAATCAATCAATCAATCCAGCTGGAGAGACAGGAAGGAAAAACTTTTTTTTTTTTTACTACTATCTTTTGATTTCTTGTTTTATCTTGTTTCCGCAGATGAAAACGGTAAGGACCAGGGCATTAACGTGCGGCAGAAGGTGAAGGAGATGGTGGAGTTCGTGCAGGACGACGACCGGTTACGGGAGGAGAGGAAAAAGGCCAAGAAGAACAAGGACAAGTACATCGGCGTGTCGTCGGACAGCATGGGCGGCTTCAGGCAGAGTAACTGTAAGTGACCGGGGGGGGGGTAGATCGAGAGCAGACCCTCACTGAACTTCTTTAAGAGTTTTATTCGCCAATTACTGCCGTCGCTTTGAGGATTAACCTAGAATCAAGTGTTATCTGCTGGTCTAGAGCCGGCGGAGTTCCTCAGGGATTTACCTTCAGTCCTCTGAAGATTTTCCCGCAAATTCCCGCCGGGCTTCCTCCTACTCGCGATTGATCTTTTGATTAGGATCGGTTTGATTTGGGGGGAAATGGCGTCTCTAATGTCGACTCAGTGCGTCGTTTGTTAGGCTTGTGATCACGACGCTGTAAAAATAATCAGATCTCTCCTCTTTGTAATTGGAGCGTGTTCTGCGTTGGATCTGTCTAATCAAGTCGAGACGCCGCGTCCCCCGTCACGTCATTAGCATCCAAACTTACTCAACTCCGGAGTTTGCACTTTGTTTTCCTGCCTGATTTCCTCCTTTTGATTCGTGACACCTTTGATTTGGTGCATTGATTTCCCACTTCATTAGCTGAACCACAGTCTCAATTTGTCGGGTAATGATGCCACATCAGGATCTGTTTCAGTCTCTGAGGAACAAACAGCTCCTGACAGGCCAGCATCATTTTCACTAGTGATTCTCGTAATTACACTTTGCAGTATGTTGTTGTTTTTTATGTTTTTTATGTTTTTTATTAGGTTTTTGATTCTTTTTGGCACGGTTTCTTATTTTTCCAGTGTTCTGCACTTTGATTTATTTTAGCTTGGCAGGTTAAACAATGCGCATATTTATTTTTCAATTCTCAAAACCCTTGAAAGTGCATAATGAGGGTCCCGAGAGGCACAGCGGGCTAAAAAGGTGACTTCCTGCTGTAATGATGCCATGGCTGCCCGCTGCTGTTGACGAACACACACAGAGAGAAACAGAGAGTTTTTCTCTGTTTAGAGATACGTACATGCATATATATATATATGTATGTATATATTTATATATGTATATCTACAGGGGCTGGACAGTGAAACTGAAACACCTGTCATCATTTTAGTGTGGGATTTTAGGTTTCATGGCTAAATTGGAGCAGCCTGGTGTTCAATCTTCATTAATTGCACATTGCACCAGTAAGAGCAGAGTGTGAAGGTTCAATTAGCAGGGTAAGAGCACAGTTCTGCTCTAAATATTACAATGCACACAACATTATGGGAGACATACCAGAGTTCAAAAGAGGACAAATTGTTGGTGCACGTCTTGCTGGAGCATCTGTGACCAAGACAGCAAGTCTTTGTGATGCATCAAGAGCCACGGTATCCAGGGTAATGTCAGCATACCACCAAGAAGCACCAACCACATCCAACAGGATTAACTGTGGATGCTGTAAGAGGAAGCTGTCTGAAAGGGATGTTCGGGTGCTAACCCGGATTGTATCCAAAAAACATAAAACCACGACTGATCAAATCACGCAGAATTCAATGTGCACCTCAACTCTCCTGTTTCCACCAGAACTGTCCGTCACCCACAAT